>NW_009937638.1:116682-153354 GCF_000696875.1 Nestor notabilis
GGTCACATGCACAGAGTTGTGGTAAACAGCTCAATGTCCAGTTGGAGACCAGTAACGAGTGGTGTCCCTCAGGGATCAGTGTTGGGACCTGTGTTGTTCAATATCTTTGTCGGTGACATGGACAGTGGGATTGAGTGCGCCCTGAGCAAGTTTGCCAAGGACACCAAGCTGTGTGGCTCAGTTGATATGCTGGAGGGAAGGGATGCCATCCAGAGGGACCTGGACACACTTGTGAGGTGGGCCGATGTCAACCTTATGAAGTTTAACCAAGCCAAGTGCAAGGTCCTACACCTGGGTCGGCACAACCCCAGGCACAGCTACAGGCTGGGCAGAGAAGAGATTCAGAGCAGCCCTGCAAAGGCTGGAGTGTTAGTTGATGAGAAGCTTGACATGAGCCGGCTTCAGTGTGTACTTGCAGCCCAGAAAGCCAACTGTATCCTGAGCTGCATCAAAAGAAGCATGACCAGCAGGTCAAAGGAGGTGATCCTGCCCCTCTACTCTGCTCTCGTGAGACCTCACTTGGAGTATTGTGTACCGTTCTGGTGTCCTCAACATAAAAAGGATATGGAGCTGTTGGAGCAAGTCCAGAGGAGGGCCACAAGGATGATAAGGGGGCTGGAGCACCTCCCATATGCAGACAGGCTGAGAAAGTTGGGGCTGTTCAGCCTGGAGAAGAGAAGACTGCGTGGAGACCTCATAGCAGCCTTCCAGTATCTGAAGGGGGCTTATAAGGATGCTGGGGAGGGACTTTTCATTAGCGACTGTAGTGGTAAGACAAGAGGTAATGGGTTTAAACTTAAACAGGGGAAGTTTAAGTTAGATGTAAGGAAGAAGTTCTTCAGAGTGAGGGTGGTGAGGCACTGGAATGGGTTGCCCAAGGAAGTTGTGAATACTCCAACCCTGCCGGTGTTCAAGGCCAGGTTGGACAGAGCCTTGGGCAACACGGTTTAGTGCAAGGTGTTCCTGCCCATGCAAGGCGGGTTGGAACTAGATGATCTTAAGATCCTTTCCAACTAAAACCATTCTATGATTCTATGATTTTTATGAAGAATCAGTAATCCTAAAAAATGTGATTTCATTTTTGGATGCTGATAGGATACAGACAAAACTTTAAAAGAAACTCGAAAAAATGAAAAATTAATGAAATTAATAAGTTGCACCCCTGTGTGCTATTCTCTGACATGCAAGGAGACAGAGATTTCTATGTGTTAGAGTGCAATAGTAAAATTGAGGTACAAGAGAAGAAGTTAAGGTAGAATAGTGGCATAGAACTGCCTTAAAAATCAAGTAATCAGTACTGTGGGGGTGGGAAATACATGCCATATCTTCACTTCCTAATCATGGCTGCTAAGTGTTGGGTGTAGATTACTAGTTCTTAAAATAATTATAATGGGAATTTTTATCTGTTTGTGAGTCATTATATGGTACTAGGGGTGCTGTATTACAAGTCACTTCTGCAACTAGACTGATCATGCACAGCTAGACTGGACTTAATAAGATGGAGCTGACCTCTATCTCCTGTTTATTTTCCTTAATGCCTCCACTTTTTCAGCTATACTGGAAGCTTTTCAGCTTCTTGCACTAGTTGCAGGTAGTGGCACCAAACAGCAACTAGTTCACCATGTCAGAGTGCAAATGCCTCCTACAGATCAGTCAGATCCTGTTTATGTCATGCTCTGTTAACTGAGTGTAAAAGATGAACAATTTGCATTAATTAATAATGCTAAAATACTTGCAAACACTGTAGCCATTAACCAAATAACTATCTCACTACCTGTACATTTTATACAAAAGAATCCAGCTCAAGATCCTAAGTGAAGTTCTGTGCATCTGGCCTATTATTATTTATTATTCTTCTTTTGACCATCATCCTTATTTTCAACTTTGCATAATTCCATCCGTAAAATGCAACATGTATGAGTCTTCCAGCATATTCCATAAGTGTCCAGAAACATGTTTACAAGTCCCTTATGAGAAGTACTTTCCCATAGATAATGTCTATATCAAGAAAACTCAAGCCTGATAAAGTAGATGCCTCAGAGCATGAGGCACCATCTGCATGCATCAGCTGGAAAGGCTTCTTGGCACTGAAGTAGTCCCTGAAGCAAAAGGTTAGGACATTAGGAAATCTAAAAACTGAGGTAGATGGATTTCACCATAGCTCTTAACTACTAAGGAATGTTATTGCAATGAAATTTTAATAATTACCTGATTAATATGAAGTTCCAGCAAAAGATAAGAGTCTGCTACTGATAATGATAAATATATGCACAAACGTTTGCAGGGTCAGGGCTGTATCAAACCATGCAGCCTGTACTGGAAAGCAGAAATAGTTTTTCAGACATGAATTAGACTGATTTCAGCTGGTCTCATGTAAATCCAGCCACTTCAGTTGAAATCACAGCGCTGTCTGATACTACCCATGAAGGGTTCAGCTACGGCACAAAGTGCTGCACTGAAAATGCGTAAACTACAATCAGCTCAAGCCCAAAAGCTGCCCTGCTGCTCACTGCCTCTCATTTTATTATGGAAAAACTAAACTGCAGCCCAATATTCTTTATAATGGAAAATAGGAATGAAAGTACAGAAAATCAATATATATATTTTTGCTGCTATATTGTAAGATCATTCACCTACGTATTGGAGCTAGTTCTTCTACATATCGTGAGATGAAGCAGGAGGGCTCCAATACCAGTAGTTTTAGCTCAGACTCCACATCTGGAACTCCTTAGTAAGGTATATGTAAAAATTATCTTGATAGACAACACAATATAATCCCACTCAGACAGGGTTACACTCCTAAATAATGTTACTGGCTCAACTCAATAATTTTAACACTCTCTTTACATATAGATTTCCACTGTTACATTTGCCAGGTCTCTTAATTAAGTTAAGCTTTTAGTCAAAGACCGGAGGCATTGATCACATAAAAGGATCCATGTAAAGTAGGAAGTGCATCTTTCCACAGATTAATTCCTCCTGCTGGTTTATGAATAGTATAACAGAGAAATCCAAGCAGCTGTAGCAATTAGACATAAAAAGACATTGTCCTCATACTGTTTCTTCTAACGAGCTGTCAGAGAGTGTGGTTTCCCTGAGTTCTAATTACTGCACCACCCATAGTTAGGACAGTTCACCTACCTCTTCTGTCTGAGACTTAATTCATCTTCTCAGATGCATCCTTTTTAAAAGTAATAGGTCCCAGTTTTGATCTTTACTAAACAGAAAGGCAATTTTATGGTAAGCAGTATCTTTTTCACTAAGAACACTCACTTGTCTTCCTAATGGAACAATGCCTTCTCAAATCAATGAGAGTTTTCTCATCAAATGTAATCTCATGTTTTATTTGAGAAATGCTAAACATTTCCCTTAGAATATCTTTGACAAATTAGTAGACTGAAGAGGAGATAATCCTTGATACTGCCCTATATCTAAATCCCAAGGAAATTCTCCTCATTCATTTTGTTATATTTTATAAAGTTTTATTTTATCTACTAAAAAATAAGTATTTCATTGTGACTATGGCCCAAAATGCATTAGGGCTGAAATCTGGCAAGTGTAGGACATTCAACTTTTTAGGTAAAATGTTACTCCATTAATCTGACATACAAAACTGGTTTGCATTATAGTTTTTCAGAAATATTTTCCTTATTATCTTTTTCTGTATATACTGTTTTGTTAACAGCATTCTCGTCAAGATGAATACCACAGGATTTCATGTTCTTTCTTCCATCTATAAAAGTCTTACACAATATGAAGCATGTTTTTATAGTAATAACACATACAATACAAACAAATAAATGTAGAAAAGAGCAATCTGCACACATAAGCTGTAAGCATAAACTGTGTATTGTTTGATAACTACAGTGCTCCAATAGATATGAGACAAAAATTTTTAATTCCAAAATAAAGTCTTCATAAAATCTTCATTCAGAACAAGAGTTCTTTACTGGTCTCCCTTAGCACGTACTAAAATTTTAGGACTAAACCCAAACCAGGGTCAGTGCAAATCTTCATGCTTAAATAATGTGTAGACACTTGCTTACTGATAGCAGAGTCAAGGGAAATTCAGGGAAACCCTACCAAGCTCAGCTTCCAACATTCACATTCAAGGCCAATTATTCTCCAAGATGTAAAGGCCAGTGTGATTTAACTGCAATTAAAATTATAAACAGGAATATTAAGAGAGTGTGAAATGCTCTCTGCAAGAGTATTTCAGGCCTGTGGAACCCCCTCCAGAAACACCTTTATTGCCTCAGACAAAAACACTAATTATAACACATACAAATATAAGTGGTTTTGGATGAGCAGGAGGCTTGCATAGAGGCGGGAACATTTGTGGTTGGTCATGGAAAGGAGGATGGTTAACAAAACCATGGTATAGGGCGTCACAAGTTGTCCAGGAATTCCCAGATGATGCAACATGCTGAAGGAAATCAGGCTTCAGCCTGAGTAGCTGTTCTTGCAGCTGCTGAAACAATCCCTTAAGTGTTATGAATGAGTGAAAATATTAATCTGTTCTTTTAGGACTTTACCAAGTAATGCTTCCTGATGAGGTCTGTCATAAGGAAATTAAAAAATGCTTGGTGGTAGGAAAGCTGAGTAGTAAGGCTTATCCTGCTTCAATTTTTATGTTTAAAAATTTTTAGTACTGGAGGAAAGTAAAACCGTTAGAAAAACAGTGCTTAAAGATGCATAGTTTTGCATCTTCTCTGAGGTGAGAGTTTTATGTACAAAATATAAAATTTAGAAAGAAGATCACATCTGATATAAATTAACAGAGGTGCTCAGATGCTACTTTGTGTTCAAGGTACAACCACTTATTTCTGCAGATATAGACCTTCCAATGTCTGAGCAAAGCAAACACTAACCCATCTTATCTCAAAAACAAAGAAGGAGTTTCCTGCATTGCCTTCCTGTCACTTGGGATCAACATTATTATCTACTGAGGAGGAAAATCTAATGTAAATATTGTTTTTAAATAGGCACTAATCCTATGACATCATGTTTTATGAACACAGAGAAGTTTTAAACAAGAGTATAAAAACCTTTTTGTTTCTTATTTCAGTTTGGAAAAATATCCATTAAATTCTCAGTAAAATAAAAGTCAGAAAACTTGAGTGCCAAAATACCTTTCTTGCTCAAGAGAGACACTAGTAAAAAATGGGATTAAAAAATATAAAATTATGTGCACTGGTTGAGTGATCTTGGGTCTTTATTGCATATCCTATACTGAAACATGGAAACATTTGTAATAAATTGGTAGTTATAAACCACATGGACAGCCTTGATCAGCAAAATTCTTTATAGCTGACAAAGAAAATCAATTCTGCAAATTATGTGGAAAACTGGGCTGTCTGCTACAGTAAATCTAGGCTAATACCTCTATGAAAGCTCATGAGACAAAGTTACATTTTTAGTGATGTTCTATGATTGTACAGTTTCTGTACTGACGTTCCATTGTGAATACAAAGAAAACTGTCCTAAAAATAATGATAAATTATGAAGTTATTCATTCAATTTTCAAAGTGATAGTCATATAAACAAAAAATAAAAAATCAGTAATTCTGGTTAAAAAGGAGAGTATATAATTTTCAATATTGTAGCAGTTTTTCATTATATTAGTAGGAAATTCCTTATGATACTAAATTTCACACTTTTATATTCTAAAGAACTGAGCAAATTTTGCCTTGCACTGATATTAACAAAATCTCAAAAAAAAACCCTTGCATATCTTTAGGCAGAAAGCAAGTGGCATGTCTTTGCTCACTTTTTACCCCTTTGATTATGCAGTTCTTCCAGAAATTAAGGCTACACCTAACAAACAGACAAAATATCTGACAGTGTTGTTAGGCTGGTTGTTTAACAGGAAAAGAAGGCAAAGAAAAAAATACCAGACTTACAACTTTTCCAGGACATATCTAAACAGGTCTAGGACCCACTTTACAAAGAGAAAAGAATGCTGTCTTTTAAATTGATGCAACAGTTTTACAGTGATTATTTGTTAAAATCCTGAGGGTTCTTTTCTTTATGCTGAGAGGAACACTTTTTTTTTATTTTTTCCTTGAATATCAAGAACCTTAGATTTGTTCCAAAGAGATTTTTAAGAGATGGTATTTTATCTCTGTACTAAATTCCATCATTTTTCACACCATTATGATTATATTAAAAAGGCAGAATGAATACTTGTGTCTCTTTATTTTCCAGGGATTTTGTTTTACCTACAGATCTCACGATTTATCTCCCAATGTTAAATGAAATGCAAGAGAGGGGAGAAGAACAGAAAGGCTATATTTCTGGTTTAGAAATATAACTCACTAGCTTGGTATTAGAAATCTCACATTAATAGTACTTTATTTTACATTTTTATAGCTCATTACACACCTGTGTCTCCTTATGGGTGCTTACCACAATAAAAGCATGGGTTCCATACCTAATATTTTACATACTAATATTTTTTTGCATACCTAATTAATGCTATACAGATGAGGACTATTATACAAATATTATTGCACATCCCTAAATGCTTGTCACAAAATGCAAAGCTGTTTTTCATAGGAAATAAAACTGATAGCTTGTTTGCATTTTTCCTCAAAAATATCAGTACATATCTGTGCTATTTTGCCATCAAAGAAAGCCATTTAATGGATTTCACAGCAGAACAGCAAAGGCCACATGGAATTTAAATGTATACTTTCTGTATCCATTACATTAGTAAGTTACTTCAATGGCTAGTCTGCCTAATTCTCCCATTTCTGTTTCTCTCTTTGGGACCTTAACTCACTTCCTGCCACTAAATCTTTTGTCAATGAAGTGAGCAGTCCATTGAGGACAGATTCAGGTAACAGCAATTATCCAAGGTAGGTATCCCTACAAAGTGAGGTAGGGAGCAGACAGCTCTGTCAAACTCATCCTCAGAAATGGTAAGCCCTCACCAAAGGTATATTTTCCTTTTCAAAGGAGGAACATATTCACACATTTTGCAAACCTTATGGAAGACTCCAATTAATGTCACCCTTGATAGATGTGGAGAGCAGTAGCAGAGAAGACTAGTGCCAGTCCCATTGGATATGACCCTTCTGCCCCCTTGAAAGCTCCCCATGATGCTGCCCAGAACAACCTGGCTTACAGACCAGAGCAGGGGCTGCTCTGCAGAAAACAGCACAGCTGTGATTCACTGAGCAAAGCCTGCTATTGATCACAAAACAATAAAGTCTTGTCAGACACCCTCCACTACCACAAATCCAAGATTCCTGCATGTTGGACATGGGCGAAGGCAGACCCCATTAAGATAGTTCAGAGAAAAGAGGTATCATCTGCATTCACGACAGAGATATAGTTTCGAACCTCCATACCATCAAAGTACAATCTGTGTGCCTCTGAGACAAGCATAACTTTTATGAGTATGAGGTCATAGTCTCCAAATGACCTGCTGCAAGAAAATGTTTCCATGAATGTATATACTAATTCAAATAAAAGACAAGGGAAAACTGTAAATGGTTTAAAAGATGCTTCATTAAAAAATTAATCAGCTTTTTACTGAACCAAGGCACTGACTCACGCTTCAGCGAAAGTAGTGGGCTGCCCTGTTCCTTTTCCCCCACTCCAGGAGCAGTTAAGTTGTCTAAGAACATAAACTTTCATTGATATTTCAGATCTTATGAGTGTCAGATATTCACATAGAACAGATGTGATAGGACTAGGAGCTCCCTTATTCTTCTGCAAGTGGGGGCCAGGTAAGAAACCTGCAGTATCTAATGAGGCTTTGATACGTATGTTAACATTATCAAAATCCCACCACTTCGGGGAGAAGCCTGTGGGATACAATTTGCTGTGTTGCCATTGTCATCTCAGATCGGATGGAGAAGCCAAGAGATTCTGATATTTCCTGGGGAAAAAAATAAAAAAAAATATAAAACCCCAAGAAAACAACCAACCCAAAACAAATAAACAAACCCCAAACAACTTTGGATGAATTGTGTAACTGACTTTAATAGTTTTCATATTAAATTCTTTCTTACATGCATTTTCAAAGCAATTTTGTACAGTACTTTGTAAGAACAGTGCCCACAGTATTTGGTAGATTTAATTATTTGTTGTATACAGACTGTACAAACTATAGAATCACATGGCATGGAAGTATAGAATTTTGTTTTATTGTTAAATCAGTGTAAAAATAGTTTATTTTATAGAGGTTTTAAAAGCTAAAATTTCTGAAGATGTTTGGGAGAAAGTTGTTCAGGAAATGCAGTGATTTCCAATTACATTTGATCAAAAGAAGCAGCATTCTAAATCAGATTTGACTAATTGTTAAGTGAGGGGTTTTCAGTGTTTAGAGTGGAAAGGAATCAGAGCTGCAGTTAGAGGATGGGGCCACAATGAATTCTTCTCATAGCAAGAACTTAGGTTTGGATTTCTGCCATCTCCTTCTCTGACTGATGTTTTTATGTGATATCAGCCTTGTGTAAAACAAGCAAAATCAAAATTAAAAAAAAAAAATCCACACAAAACTCTAGAGTAGGAGTACCCTCTAGGAGCAGTCTAAAAGCAGGAATTTTGTTTGACACAAACTAAAATTAAAGACTATTAACATTGGAATTTGCAGATTAGTTAGGAATATCCAAATTCCCTTTGTTCTAATTACACAAAGAAACATTTTCCTGATTATCGGACTCTTGAGAATACTGCCCTCTGATGTTCTCCTCCTGGACTGGGGAACCAAATATAATCCTCACTACAATGTGTGGTGCCTAGTGTCTGAAAAAAACTTCATTTGGTTTCAAATGACTGAGTATGGATGGTTGTTTTCCATTTATTTCTTCTAAACACATTTAAATTGTATTATTTGAAATTCTGTTTTTATATAAGTCAAAGGGAAGATGCAGATAAAATCTACAACTATCTTGTTCCTATACAGGTTCTTCTTAAAAGACTGCATGAAATAATAAAAATATAGCTGAAATCTGATATATTTTTGTAATCTTTGTATGGAAAGCCAAGGTCATATTAAGGCGGAAAGCAACATAGAAATTAATCTGGAAACATTTTAAGAGTTTAAATTAACATTATAGTCAAAACAAAAAATAGATCAATCTCATCTGCAGTATCTGTATTCCAATCTTAAGTTGCATTTTTCATTCAGAAGTCTCCTGAAGAAATTCTGTGGAAACATCAAGAAATAGGTAAAATTTCCATGGCCCTCTAGTAATGAAGGAAAGCCTTTGTCTCTCTGGTCTTTCTCTAGGTGATCATGTCTCAACTGGTTAGGTTGTCCTGCTTCCCTTTAATTCTATGGACACATGGTTCTAATGAATTTTAATGAATTTTTAGGAATTTTTTAGTATCATTCAGTAGCTGTTAGTGGTAGCACATATTGTGCATTAATAATAGACATATTTCCACTACCAAGACAGCTATTCAATAGCATATGTTCTTCTTAAAAGACAGATTAGGAAAAATGTCATATTAATTGCTCTGAAAATAATAATTAAAAACATACATGGCAAGGGCAATGAAGTTGAGTAAAAGCCAATTATTTACTGAAGTGGGACCTTAATTTAGTAGTCCATTGGTAGAGAATTTCTAAGTCATTTGTACATGAGTGAACATATGGCAGGTCAGACTTTAGTTAGGTTAGTCTAAACAGAAAGCATGAGAAAAAGAGACATGTAGCTACAGAAGTGATGAGACATTCTTGTTCATTAGAGCATCAGTCTTCCTCAGTTTAAAAGCAGACACAATCTGCTGAAGTTTTAGTGAATTTATCTGGTCATGATCACTCTAATGTTCAACACTAAGTCACCTAGAGGAAGTCAGACACTCTATCCAGTCACAGGCAGTGTTAGATGGTGAGATGACTTTGGGAAGCTGAATGTCCTTCAAGACATGACATTCTCTCTCCTCTGGTCACAGAGAACAATTTTAATTAGGAAAGTTGCAACTGGATTAGCCAGTCTCCCATTCTACACAGGTGTCTCTTGTGAGAGAGAATGATACCAGTCTCTCTTTAGACCGACGTTGTGTTTCTCCAAGAAGGTCCAACTCTATTAATCTGACATTAATTAGGGAAGACCTCTTTCTACCTGTTTTATAAAAAAGATGACAGAGTTCTAGGGACTTTTTTCTTTTACCATGAATGAACTAAAAATAATGTGATGTGCTGTTTCACATCTAGCTATGCCACTACTATCTTCATCACCCATTTTTTCTGCTTTCACTAGGCTGGTATGCAGAGGAACTTTAGCTGACAATATACTGGATCACTAATGAGAGCCCTGTCAGCTGTGGGGAAGCCGCATTCCATGTGCTCTGGGGCCCTGATAGTCTCCAGGAATGGGGCTGCCTTATAAGGCAAATGAACCAGAATTCACAGTGATCCAACCAGCAATATGGCAGAGCCCTCACCAAGAATGTTCAGCCCCCTGGCACCTGAACACAGTAAACTGCGCAGGGCTGCTGCTGATAACAGATTGTGTCAGCAGTCCAGTGACTTTCAGACAAACTCAGAATGGCAAGTCAAGTCCAACATCCATCCAAGAAGTCATCCAACAAGTCAAGAAGATCAGAAGTCAGACACTGGTCTGGAGGCTGCAGCAGCACAGCCCAAGTGGGGAATGGGGACCTAGCCTGAGATGAAATAGGGCTCCTGGGCCATAGGTGAGGGAGTGGGGTAGGTCCTTAGTGAAGTCAGTCAGGACCATATAGGATCTTCTTACTGCAGTGTGTAGTGAGAGCAGTACATCATTACTGTCTCCAGACCGTGAACCTCATGCCTTTTAACTCAGGCACTGCCCTGAACCTCATGCCTTTTAACTCAGGCACTGCTTATAGAGAAATGAGAGATGCAACAGATATAAATCACTTGGTCTTCAGTGTAGGGAGCCAAGGGCCATTATCATGATCTATTATTTGGATATTATTTAGCAGTTAAGGACCAAGGCTACACTGTTCTTGGCACTGTAGAATAGAGCTCTTCCACCCACGGGTCATGACTCTGCTTCATAAGGAATGTAAGGAAACAAGGGCATAAAGAGGAAAATTGATGGGTAAAACACAGTTCTCTGCAGTGAACATCACCCTCACATCAGCTCCTGTCTAAGCGGTTAATGAAAATTGCTCAGCATTTCTTTTCTCCCTCCCCTGCCTGAGGTTCATAAAGCCAACTGTGGGAGCTCTGAACTGTTGAAAAGAATCCAATTAACTCTCATTTTTCTCATTCAACTTCGCAATTTAAGTGGTTTCACTGTTTATAATAGGTATGTTTATATATGTGTGTTTATCTCATATACCGGTGATGTCTTTAAACGATTGTACTGGGTTGTTTCTTTGGGAGTTTGGTTGGGGATTTATTTTTTGTTGTTCTTGTTGTTTTGATTGGTTTTCTCCCCATTCAATTGTCTTTCTGGCTTCTGGTATGCGAAATCTTTTGGATCATACAATGTAATAGCTCTTCCAGAATAGTCTTCCTGTCCTTGAGTAATAGGATCTAGTAAGATTCTCATTCCAAGTCAGTCAGGAAGTGGGAGAGAGCAGTGATAATCAATTACCAGGACAAAGTAAATGTTCCCTTCTGACCTCTTATTATAAGAACATAACTCACATCACCTACTTAATTTTAATGTCTGACCCTTTCATATCTCTATGGAATTCAATTAATTGGAAATGACTATTTCAGAAGACTCCTGTATGTCTTACTGTTTTCGTATGACAAGCTCTGTACCCAGTTAAATTTAAATGATTGTGTTTGTCTTGTTTTATCTACTTTGCAATGCTTAATTAGGTTGACAGAGAAATAATGTCAGTCTGCATGAAAGGTGTGAAAGACATTGGTACTTAACTATATCCTGTCCCTGACTTTTGAGTGTAAGCCTGCTATTAATTCTCAGCTTTCAATATGGGACAGATTGAAATCCATTTACGCTCAAAAACTTTTAGCCTATTCAAGCATTGGCAGCCAGAGCCATTCTGAGATGAATTAATAGTGACACAGTATTACTTTTTAGAAAACACAGAACTGGTTCTGAAATGAACAGGGAACAATGAAACCACTACATTGTTAAGCTTTGTATGTCATTAGACATGTTATAGGCCACATGCTGAGGAAATAACCAGAAATAACATTTTTTTTTTCACCAAAGAATTGCCAGTATCATTTATCTATAAGCAAAAAGAGACAAATAATAGGTGCAGTCTCACATACACACACAGCTGTAAATCTTTTTGGTTGCTTCATATGTAGGTATTAGGTTTGAGTGTAAAAAGACATCATGGTGATCATCCTTTGGCCTTAATTTGGAGACTTGCAGAGCTAGCAGAGTAAGCCAGTGTAATTCTAGCTAAGGACCAATTCATCTCAGTAAAAGTTGTAGCAGTAATATGCATAATAAAGAACGTGAGAACATATGAGATGTATTGCTAAAATGAACTTATTTGTGACTTTTACAGTTTTCAAATACTGCTGAATGAAAAAATAGTATTAATATCAATGTTCATAAATAATAAATAGCAAAGATTGGAGGCATCATGTAGTAAACTGAAGGTTACTACATAAATCAAAGTTGGCAAATATATTTTTTACTAGAGGTTAAAGTAGTTATTGCTAGCTAATAAGATTAGTTACAGTACTGGTAGTAAAATACATTGCTAATTAATAGCACAGAGTGAAACTTCAGACCTTAAGAATGGTGGCATAACTCATTTTGATTCCATTATGGTTAATATAAATTAATACCTCTTCATGTAAGTATCAATGAAATAAATACATATGTAAATAAATCCCCCATTATGTTGCCAAATCTTTGTTAAAATTCAGCTGCACTAAGCAATAATTTATTACCAACTATTCTCAGCCTTGAAAGAAGCTTCTGTGTTCAAAAATGGGCCAGTTACTGAAGTTACTGACAGCAACCACTCATATTTCTTCATATTTCTTCATCAGTGAGTATGGAAAATTTTTAACTTCTCAGTGGTCTGGCTTTCAAACAAAACTTTAAGCTGTAACCTTTTTACAGTCGTCTAAACACATTTTTTTTTACCAGACAGAAGATTCTGATATAAGGCTCACAAAAAAAAAAAAAAAAAAAAAAAAAAAAAAAAAAAAAAAAAAGAAGACAAAAAGGAGAAAAAAAAATCACCTTTTCTTACCTCCTTTTTTTTTTATGCTGACACATATGTGGTTGTATGCTTTGGCCAACATATTTTGCAATTGATATTTGTATAGATTTAACAGGCAAGAGGGACTAACTCATTGGTAAGCCCTGTCTCATTTATACATAAATTTATTGGTCTGAGAGGTCACCAAGCATATAAATTTAAAAGTGCTGCAGCATTAATTTCTCTAAATTGCACAGAAACCTCCTCCTTTGTGTTTATGTAGCCATCTGAGGCCACACAGATGGTGTCATATTGTGGTTAAGTCTTCCATTATTCCTATTGCAGAGGCCGTCTTGTGCTAAATGGCTAATGCATTTGTCTCACCGTGAAGGATTAAACAGATGACATGGAGCTGGGAGCTTACAGAAGGTGCTTAGGCTAAAATCCTCACGTTCTAACCCATGCCATAGGTAGCTCTGCCAAAAGGTTAGAAGCACAAAGATTTAGGTGCTCCTTGAGGATGTGAACTTATTACCCACTTCAGGAGAGAAATGCAGCAATAATATAATACTTCCTAGAACAGCACCAGGTCAGCCAGCATGGCCTGGAGTGTTACGGTGAAATCTTAACCTCAGTGAGTGCAAAAGGAATGCTTTCAATAATAAACTCAGATAGCGGGTTTGGTAAAGGAGATGATGCTGGTTTCCACATCTCCAAGATCTTTTCCACTTGAATGTAACTGCATACAGCAGATTGTACTGTCAATTTGCAGCTCCCTTCCTTCCTCTGATACTGATCTCTGGAAATCAGTGGAAAGGAGAAGGATAAACACTGTTTTTCAAGAGGGTGGCTTGCCTCTTTCTTAAAGCCCATCGCTTTCCTTTCCAGCATCTTTCATCATATGATCTGACACCTGCTTGAAAACAGACCTGGCTACTCCAATGTGTCAGCAGGCCATCAACACAGAAAGAGACTTTTAAGAGAAGAAAAGAAAAAAACACTGAGGAAAAGGAATGATGAATGCTACAGACCTAGAAGAATCCATTCAGTCAGTCCACTAATTTCTTTTCAAATTTCATCAGAAAAGACCTTAAGCATTTCAGAAATCACAGCTGAAGAGTCTGAATTACTATCACTTTCTTTAGAGAATCAAGGCATGATGTCAGTCTTTGTATGTGGGAAAGGACCATATATATTTTCCTCCCAGATCCAACTAATGGATCCCACCTAGTCCTGTATTGTTTCTCTCATAGTTCCCAGATATTCAGAGTCAAAACTTCTCTAATGCTGGAAAATTTTAAATAGTGTCCATAAGATCTTTTTTTCCTAAAAAAAAAAAAAAAAAAAAACCAACAAAAAAAAACCCTACCAAAAACAACAACAACAAAAAAAACCCCCACACACAAGAAAAAAAACATTTATTTACAGTAATAGAATCTTCCAAAACAGGTGCACAGGAGCAGCATTACCATCAGTCGTTTTCAACTCTGCAAAAACTTAGTACAGAAATAACAAGATAGGTAGACGGTAAGAAAAATTACTTGTTCATGACAAGAAAAGGTTTGGACTTTTGAAGTTCCCAAATAACGGTATGGGTGTAGCCAGCTGTTACTGTATACTTTATTATGCCTTGCTTTCCGTTTGCCTGAGTTTAAGAATTGCAGCCAGACCTACTGAACACCACAAATCATTCCATTTCGTCCAGAAAAATCGTTTTATGTACAAGCAAGTTCACAAAGTCAATTTATTATTCAATGGACTCGGCTTCACATCAATGCACAGGTGAGACCAGTGTTTGCCTGAAGTCTTAAGTGGCCTGCAGTGGACAAGTGAGTACAGGTGAAGTGTACCCAGACAACCTCACCAAGACCTATGATATAACCAAAGCCAATCAACATGCTGCTTAGCCTTCCCAACCCTAAATCAGGTGATCAGTTATCATTTAACACTAGTCAGCCATCTGAAAACTAAAATTCTCTGCAATCCCTCAACACATGGGGCTCTGCTGTTATTCGTCTCATCTTTGACAACAGATAATATTTCATTCTCCAGAGGAAAAAAAAACCCTCAACTTTTCAACATATTTATGTAGGCTTCGCTGCATCTAAAGGTGGAGAAATAAATCATTACTAAGCTCTAGAGAGTGATGTTTAATTGTAATTCCTAACTTTTAACAAAGTGTTTTTTGGCATGTTGAGTGCTATACAGCTGCCACAATATTCATTAATGCCCACTAAGGTATGGGATGAAACCCACAGATTTTAAAAGCAAAGAGACTATCTCAACAACCCTTTCTTTATTCCCTCCCCTTTTTGCCATGGGTGTACTCATTCAAACACAACCACACAGATCATAAAAATTTGCTTTAAATAAATATTCTTTCAATTATTTCAAATCAGATTCTGAAGTCCCTAATTGTAAAGTGCACCTTCTCCCTCAATGCTCAGTTTTTAGCTGGAATTCTACTCCTACACTACTAGGAGATGTCATCTTATTTCTAGTTTAATTTTTTGTAACTTTGACTTCCAGCAACTGTATATTGTCATGTCTTTATCATCAGGCTTGAAAATTCTCCACCAGCAAATATGTCACCTTTCTATCTCCTTTTCTATGAATGGAAAAATTAAGCTAATCTGAATGCAAATAATATTGTGAGCATCCTTGGATTTTAACATTACTCAAGACTGAGCATTAGACCTGGACATAAGGTTGCATAGAGAGGCAAGATCATTTCCCTTCTTACACACAAAATTATACTTATTTTTAACCCCAAACTTGAACAAAACTTTATGTTGCAACAGTACAAAAATATTCTCCCAAAATCCTCCATTTTACTCTCATTTCTAAAATACAGATGAATTACATCTTTGTTTCATAAGTACCAAAAATTATTACAAAATCACTTACTGACTAGCATCTTATTTTTCTTGTTATTTCTCTACTAGGAACAATAGTGAATGTGCAACTATTAATATTCTTTTTATAATACTCTACATATCAAATTTTGTGTTATTTTATTCTAAAGATCACAATATATGATCCACCACAGGGAATGAATGTACACACACCAAAATATAGATATTAATATAGTAATGACATACTGTACAATTCTTCATTTTTATTTTAAAATGTCATTGCAGGATTTGGAGATCAAAAAAAAATAAAACCCCATAAAATGTGATCTGATCATTTTAAAGACTCTTTCTGGAACACACTTCAAGAAATTATGAGTCCATTATCTGTCTAGGCCAGAGAACAGTGAGTGGTGATCTTTAATTCTAATATCTCCTTAATTCTTGCTGGATTGTCTAAGAGATTATATAAGTACAGCTTTTCTTTCTGATATCCTTTGGGCTTTTTGAAAGTCAAAGTTCTTCAGAGAAAATATCTTCTGTAGCTATATATCTATGGGTATTTTCACATATACAGATACAAACAACAGAATTGATGTATCTGAAGTGTGAGATTTATCCTCCCTAATTTAGTATTCTAAACATTAGCCAGCTCATGTAAATTGACTGGTTAGTGCATAGCACCCAAAAGACAAGCATACACATACTTTATTTATTCACATCCCAATTCATTAATTCACACCATCTGTTTCTATTACCTTTACCTGCTATATGTTTTGCCTCTCAAGGTGCCCAAAGGAGATGACTACTTTCCTAGTTCTGAGGTAGCTAACATTTCATTTCATACATCCCCATGCCACTTTCCTAGGATATAAGGGTGAATGAAACAGGGGCATCAACAGGTGTGTTCTGCAAACAGCCGTTTCTGCTGAGAGGGTCACCAATTGCCAGCTGTTCCCCAGCTGTTGGACACACTCTCTTGCCATTTTGCTGACAATGCTCCTTTGCACAGTTCAGGAGAAACAATTTGGATTGCTTGGATGAACTATTTAAAATGTTTAACCTTATTATGAGTGAAAAGTGTTAGGGATCCCCAGGGTTGGGAAAATTGAGCTAGTTTAATTTAGGCATTTTAAAAAGATTCTGAGTAACTCAGCACATTTTGACTGGAAAGAGGTGCATAAACAGCACACCTAGGTGATCACTCACTGCTATATGTCTGAGACAGCATAAAGACTGAGGTAAAATCATTGGTACAAAAGCAACATTGTCAAAAGCACCTCACACCTGTGAACTCCTCATCTCCCTAGTCTTACAGAAGCTAAACATTTATGAGAGCACTCAGGCACAGAGCTGACATGCACAGTAGATCAGTGTTTATTTACTATTAACCAGGTCAAGAATTTAGTCCTTCCTTTATTACCTTCTTGCTATAAATCCCTGGCCTTTACAAACCTCATCAGAATTAAGGAAGTCTGGTGTCTGGTTTGTATCTCTCATCTGGATTCTCTGGTGTCTTGTATCTTTCAAGTGACAGGCAAGGTATTCCCAATCCCTCTCTTACACATGGACCCTCAGGTGTCAGATTAGACACTGGCCTCCAGAGGTACACCAGAGGAAGACCTTACTGATATCAGTAATCAGTAAGGTCTTCCTTTCCTCCTCCAAAGACATTTTCCATGATGCGTATCTCTGAGACATCTGAGACTGTCACATGTTGTTGCTGATTCGATCAAAAAAACTTTGAGGTGTGATAATCTTTAAGCTTCCAAAAAAGCCCCAAACAAACAAACAAAAAGGCCCAACCCCACCCCCACCCCCCAAACACACAAAAACCCCAAAACCCATACTCTGACCAGAGAGAAATCCCAGAAAAAAAACTCAGATTTCATTGCAAGACAATTCAGTAGAGAAGAGGATAGTCATCAGAAAAGTGCACACAAGCCTTTCTGTACCTTTTGGCTTCCAAGCTGGGGATCTATTCCTGGTGCTGATTTGATTCTCTGCATAGATACAGGCATTGGAGATGTGCCTGATAACATTGGTAAGAATTAAGATCTCCATAAACGCCACCACAGTGCACAGGTCTGTTGTGTGGAGAAGCCATGCCTGGATGTCTTGTTTGTCTCCTTCCTCTCCAGTGGCCACCAGAGTCTCCCCCAGCAACACCCGCTCTAGGTTTACTTCCAACATGATGGTGACTAAACACTTGTGTGCAGGCACATCTCTCCTCAGTGATCTTATATGTGAGGATTCATATTCCTATGAACAGAGATTTCTCTTAAGACCTGAGAAGAAGAGATCCTCTATTTTCCTCTATTTTTTGTGCAATTTTGTCTACAGTGTTTCTAAGTGAAAGCTTCAGGCCCATAGAGGATTTGCAGATCTCTATTGTTCCTTTTCAGGGTGCAACTATATTCAGCTATTCACTGCTCTTTACTGCAACAGAGGGAAAATAGCTTGTGCTGAATTGCAGTAACTGAGAATTGTTATTCCATTCAAGCTCTGATTCTATTAATTGGAAAAATTCTATCTCTTCAACAGACCTCACATTCTTAGAGTTAAGTTTGCTAAAATTCTAAGGTTTTCTGTTCTGTTTGGTTTTGTTTGTTTGGAGTTTTTTAATATTTTCGGCAGGGTTCTAAGCATCAAAGCTTGCTCTAGCCTAAAAGAATGTATTATGATCAAGCTGTCAAATGTGTTCCTTACAGATGTGGTTATTTGGGAAATCTCTCTATGCACCATTTGTGGTCTCCAGCTGATAACATGCTATTAAATTGACATATTATGATATTACAGTGTATGGGTGTGACTTCTGATACTGCAACACACTCTTTTCCTTTCCACAACAAGCATCCCACATGGATTTCTGTGCCTAGGCACTGAGCTGTAGGGTCCTGACTGCACAGAATGGTGTCAGATGTGAGCTGTGCACTTGGGGAGAACATGCCTCAGAGTCCAGAGCTAGAAGGAGGGCTAGCACTGTGCTCATGCTCCAGAGATTTACAGTGTATGAGATCCCATAAAATGTAATGCTAACACAACTGTCTGGAGACTATCCAGTCAGAGAGGGAGCTGTCCTGGAGTTTTGTGCCTGACACAAGCCAGAATCAAACTGTGCATACTAATTTTGACAGAACTTGGGTTTCTTTATTTTTTTTTAACTTTATCATCAGTTATTAACACACTGTCTAAATAGTTCCTTTAATTATATTTAATACATTGAAAAAAATGCAAGGCCCTTCAGCAAACGGAAGACTAAGAGCAACTTAACAGAGGTATAAACAGCAGGACAGAACATGAGTTATTTAAGCTAAACTGTAACATGGTTATAAGAAACTGTGAGGCAACAGATAAAGAGCTTTGGCATAAACATGACATGGAAAAAGTATATGTCAATTTTCAGATGATCATGATGAACTGATGAAAGGGACTATTGGACCTAGGGATCTGTGATGACCCAAGTTCCCAATCATGTTTCCACATAAGCTCACTGGGAACTTGTGTGAAACTTGTATTTCTGCATAGCTAATTGTGCTTTTGACTCCTTTGAAGAAAGAAAGCAGAGTAATGTACTGATAATGTTGGGGTTTCTTTTCTGGGGGCTTACAGATTAATCACTTCACTAGTAACATTTTCTCCTCTCTGGTATAGCACATATCCCTCCCATTGCCTGGTACAATGAGTTGGTTGGGAAAGACACAACTGATTTATTTATGCAAAACAAGCTATTCCTTTTTATATTTTGGAATATTTGAAAAAATTCAGTTGTTCTATAAAGTGGCTGGAAAGTATGGCAGAATTCATGAACGTTTTCTTTTTTCTCTTCACACCCCTTCCCTCCCACCTCAATCCCTGAAAAAGAAAAATCTGAAACGTATGTTTCCACCAAGTCTAGCCAACTCACTGGAGGCTTGTGAGAAAATATTCTTGTGAACGTGCTTGGCCCTGCTCCATGATGCACAGGCAGCAGCAAAGCGAGAGAGGTCGCACTTTCATCAGTCCATGCAGTGGTTGGGTAAAAGTGTGCATGGTAAAGTATTTGCTCTGTATAGGTGCTATAGAGAGGAGGAGACCATACAAGCATAGCTAAATAACGTGTCCGTGAAAAAAAGCACTTCAGTGTGAGTTTAACAGAGCCTTTAAATACTCTGTATGGGAAACGTGGGTGTTGCAAAATTTTCTAACACATAAACCGGCAGAATCTTGCCCACTGCAGCAAGCATAAGTGTATTCAAACTATCGTGTATAAAAAATACATTTTGGGACAACTTTCATTCATATAATATTTATAAATTCCAATATAATTTTTCCTAATTTCACCACATTTTATCAGCAGAAAACTAGAAAACTCTGTAATATCTTTTTGGTCTTCAAATCCTCAAAGTCCTGTATATCACCATATTTACAGAGCACAATACTCATTTCTAAGCAGTATTTGCTTATTTAAGACCAGCTGCTTCCTGATCCAAAATGCCATTTAAACAAGTAATCCTAGCTGCCTGATAGCCTTACTATTTGCCCTTTCAGTAAACTTTTTTTCTTCTTTCTGGTATGTGAGCACTTGCACTCTCACCTGCAGTTCAGATCAGCTCCTGGTACCTCCAAAGGATACTGCTTTGCTGTGAGGAGTGTGACTGTAAAAAACTCCTAGCTTTTATTAGCAGTAGTGGTCCTATTCACACCCCTAATCGACCCTGAAATTGATATTCTTCATCTGATCTGCATAGGTCATCTGGCAGGTCACTGCCTGTGTTACATTACACCAGTGTTTTTCCACTAACCCAGTTAACAAGGTTAACTAGAAACGTGACAGAAGAGAGAAGCTGGACACATGGCACACATTATTTGGTTTAGAAGCTGGTGGAGGTTTCTCTGTGGCAAGAACATACGAATAAATGATTTGCAACTCAGTCAAAATAATTTTAGTTTCTTGTGGGTTTTTTTCTGAATGTCAAAACTCTTGAGAAACCCAATCAGGTACTTCTCTACCTCTCACACACAGCAAACTCATCTTGAAATAAACTGTTTGCCTGAAAGCAAAAGAAAAAAGCTATTTTGCTTGCTGGCAAGACTTGAGAGGAGAGTTTTATAAATTTAACTGCCAATATACCATCTGCCTCTGCTGCTCCTTTGAGCCTAGTTCTTCTAATTGTGTCTTTAACAGATGACATAAAATCTAGATTCCTCTTGGGCACAGTAAAATAATAACAATTAAAACATGAATAATAATAATTAATGAGGCACACATGGTGCAGTAAGTCTGCAGTGTGAATAGGCTGCTTATTCTGCAGGAAGTCTGTGCATATTTAGCCTTGAGAGATAACTTGGACAAATGCTCCACTGGATGCCTGGAGCTGTGGCCACCAGTCTTGAGAAAGCAACTTTAAGCAACACACTGCAGCAAACTCCACATTCTGCATCACCTTATTGCTTTTTAGTTTCTACTGATAATAAGCAGTTTTAGACAGTGGACCACCAACTAGCAGGCCGAGCAAGCTGTGTTTTAGACGTGAAACTTGGTTGAGGACAGCTACTCTTTTTTACACCTGTTATAGCCGGCACCTCAAAAACCAAAGTGAAAAATCAGTTTGTTGCAGTTCTTAGCTGTGTTCCAGTTAATTTTTTGCAGCTCTGCTAGTTTAAAACAACATGTTACTTCACACACTTGGCAATGAAAGTACCAGCCTTATGTAAGAGATCTGGTAAATATCTGCTGGGAAAAAAATGACGTCACTTTTCCCAGCTGTTACATGTTGTGAGAGAACCTGAGTTACGAACTCAGATAATCTCCAGGTCATTTTTGAGACTTTATGATAACTGGTATGCCATATATATAAGAATAAGCCTTAAGCTTCTTTAACACATACTGGCAGGCTGGTCCAGTTCAGTTAGATCATGGACTGTTGCTCAGAGTTACGGACCTGCTCCTCCAGTTCATCCAGCATACCCTGTTTGGGATGAGTGCAGCCAAGGATCCAGTTGTGTCTAGTATTCAGGCCTGCAGTAGCTAACTGTGAGGGTTAAACTTCACCTTTGTTCGAATGCTAGGGCAGAGGATACTCATGCGGAGTTTTTCTGAAGAATTTTCTGAACCTTTAGAGGCTTTTGTTCCTTTATTTGTATCTTTAATTTGACACTTTCAAAGTGTCCAGGAAGAACATCTGGGGGAGGGAGGAAGTTAAAATGTGCATGGGAACTGCTGGAATTGTAAGAATATCCATAATTTGTGATTAACTTCATGCAGTAACCTACAGGTACATAAATTCAGCCCATTAGTAAAGTTTTCTACTTTGGCCACAGCTGCCCAGTGAAGATGTTGGCTGTTTTTTTTCTCCCTGGTGGAATAGTGCCTGTGCCCCAAAAGGCATTTTGATATTTTAGCACTGCAAACTGCTTTCAGCAAAATTACCCTCCCCCAATATGGAATTTTCTTCTCTCTGTTGTGTGAAATTTGAAGCATGACTGAAATGCTTAGTTTTCTGCAAAACTGAAAATACTAATTTTCCTAACTTTACTGATCTCTGGTTCCTCTTCAGTTCTGGAGAAAGGTTCACAGATGAAAAGAATTAAAAAGCATTTGTGTGTCTAGCTGCATGTCTATGTAATCATCTCTTCTGACTGAGATGTAAGCAGTCATGAAGTTAGAAACAACTATTTTAAAAAATCTTATATTGGTGGAGGAAATAAAACTCCAAAAGTGCCTCCAGATTACCTACACCCAGAATTTCCTCAGCTGGCTTTAAAACAATGAACATTCAGGTCTCATGGTCAAATGCCTTTTCCTCATGTTTTTTGTTTTTCTTGCTGACTGCAATCTAATAGTAAAGCTTAGATAATTATTATCTGCTTTACAAAACTACTCAGCAAATTTTGTCTGTTGCCTGAAACTAATGACTTTTAAGTGAGTTCAAAACACTGAAAAATAGATTTCATGTAAGAATACTTCTTTCTGTATTTATTAGAACTTACCAAATAAGTTGCAACAAAATGCAACTGACAAAATTCCTTTTACTAGTAATCTTAAGTTGTTCAACATCTTATAATCAGTGAAGTGGATTAATTAAGACTTATGATTTTTATTGTAGATTCCTGATTCAATAATCAAGTGGAACTTGTAGTATGAATAAAGGTAAATGTAGAAATATATAATTTACTTATAGATTTCTTCACAATGCAAATTTCTGTTGCCACATTCATAAAGCACTGAGAGCTACATGCTAAAATGTATTTCCTTTAGATCCAGGATTTGCCATGGATTTCTAATCTTACATAGAATCATAGAATAATAGAACAGTTAGGGTTGGAAAGGACCTTAAGATCATCTAGTTCCAACCCCTCTGCCATGAGCAGGGACACCACACACTAAACTATGTCACCCAAGGCTCTGTCCAGCCTGGCCTCGAACACCTCCAGGGTTGGATCATTCACAAGTTCCTTGGGCAACCTATTCCAGTGCCTCACCACCCTCACTGTGAAGAACTTCTTCCTTAGATCTAACCTAAAGTTCCCCTGTTTAAGTTTAAAGCCATCACCCCTTGTCCTACCAGTACAGTCCCTAATGAAGAGTCCCTCCCCAGCATCCTTGTAGGCCCCCTTCATTGTTCTGATCTTAACTATTTATTTCCTTTAGCTGCATAAAAATTAATTGGTCTGTATCTGCACTCTTTATTATGCAGAGCAACTTTATATTTAGCAGAAATATTAACAAACTTTTTTGTTAAATGTTCATAATGTAATAACTACTTATTTAATAATTTTTTTCTGAAGCTTTATTTGTATGGATTTTTTGCCATAACCTGTAAGCAAGCTTCTGCTGAATGCTTGATAGAATATTTGTCTTCAAGATAACTCTTTGTGGTTTTCAATGTCTCTATTTTATTTAAAGAAGAAAGCATAGGCCTCCTTGCAGACAATTTAACAACTAAATTTCCCATAAAAGCCTATGTAGAAATAGTCTTAGAAAGGCATTGGAGATCATGAAAACACTACTAGCATGGTACCTGTGTTAGAGTGTCTAAAAACTCACTTTGATAGAGTAACAATAAAATACGCTACATCTGACACATCAATATTTATCTTCCTCACTCAGATAAATGGTTTAGCTGGTGATATTTCCCATCTCATCCAAGGTATGAGAGAAGTGTCTTCCACGTAGCAGCAGTAAAGAATAACTCTCTGCTAAAAACTAAAAGAGCCCAAATGGCTTATTCTGGGAGCCTTTACCTGTGGCTATCCCAGGCAGGTGATGAGAATTTATAACAGGCCAGGCATCCAATGGACCAGTCAGGACAAATAATTTTATCATGTGCTCCAAGCCTGTGTGTTGACGGGAGTAAGTCTTACTGAAGAGAATCAACTTACAGAAACAAAAGGAAATATAGATCCCCAGTCATTTGCTGGGGGAAGCAAAGAAAGCATGGTAAGAGCACAGGGCCTATTAATTTTAAGGCAAGTCAAGAAGTCACTGTAGTGGGAAAAATAAGAGGCTTTCTCTGGTCCTGAGAATTAAAGATTATCTGGAAGAAAGTGGTGAGAATATTAGATTAAAAAACTGTGTCAGAAAACAGCTCTGGAACAGAACTGTAAAACCTTGGCCATACAATTTATCTAAATAGGGGGACTTTCTGTGGCAGGATGTTCTTTCAGGGCATGTAAGCGTGGGGCCCTCAGCAGCAGCTGTTATGTGTGTTTTGCTGTAATCCAGGCAGCACAAAGGTCAGAGAGAACCATTGTAAAGCTAAATTAATCTTGACCATTTAAAGACTATTTCACTAAAGTGATATTGTTAAACAACAAATGCTATCAAAAGAAAGATAAATTTATAGATTTAAGTTATAAAATTAAATATAGATATAAATTTTGTTTGTTTCTGGAGGGTTTTTCTCTGTTTTGTGGAATTTTTTTTCCCTATATGTACTACTTTGAATTTTTGTTTATTCATGTTATAGCTACCAGATCTGTGACCTAATCTATGTGCTTTAAATATGAAAACACCCTTGCAAATGACCGTGTAGTAGTACACCTTTCTTTGAGCCATATACTTCAGATTATATTCTTCCTGAAACTGATCTAATGTCTCAAACTGGTAAGAAACTATCTGAACCTTCACTTTCATTCTTTTTCCAACTGTTTCATTAACCAGCACAGAATGAATACACATATGGATTGCATAAGTCCTTTAGGCTATTGGCCTACTATTTTCATAATCTTCTTTTTAAAGGTCAAAACTTCCTGCAATGCAACAGAGATGAATGCATGGGGGAAATGAAAGATTCTTAATATTCCTCAAAGTGTTCTACTTTTTTCATCCGGGGAGAAGAAATTTTGGAAGCTGGTATTGTGAGCAGATTTTACACTGAACCTTTAATGCCAGCCAGACAGGGTGCTACGGCATCTGCCTTGTGTACTAGTCCCTCCCCGGTAAGGGCTGGCTGCAGAAGGACCCTTGTCTTTTTTAGTAACACTGAGGAAATTCCCCTCTGCCTGGAGCCTGCCAAGCTGGAAGCATCTTCTGTTAAGATTTGACCTGTGGAGGGGCAGAGCTGCACAGCGCAACTTGGGTAGCTGCCCATGACAGGCTATTGCTCAATGGCCTGATGTCTCCCCAGCTGACTTTTATGAGAAAAGGAAAAGACTCAGCGGGAGAAAACAGACAAATGAGAGAATGGGAGGTCAAATATTTACAGCAGAGCTGTAAGACAAGAGGTCTGAAATCCCAGGGCAAATGGTAACAGGGTGGCAGGGAAAACAAAGTAAGGGGTGAAGTATAAACACACAATAATTCACTGTAGATTGCCATGCAACACAGTATCAAATAACATAATTTACAATGCTAATAATTCATGGGCAGTACAAGTCACAGTTTCCTTCGCTTTAGACTTTTGCATCCAGTTACAGAAATAGGTTTTAAAACTTTCAGAAATTTAGATTCCAGGTCACCATATAGGCTCTTGCCAAGTATTTTGTACAAGAAATTTTGTAAAAGGAAATGGATCAGAGATTTATAAATGTTTTCTTGCAAAAGGAAAAAGTATTAATTAAGATTTGTAATATCTGTAAACATTTTTAGGTGACAGGTGAAATTAAACTTCTGGTTTAGTTCACATAAATTAACAGGTAGATATACGATACATGAAAGCTGTATGTTTTTGTTGCATACAAAATTTCAATTGCATTTTTTAAGGATTTAAAAAAGAATAAAGCTGCACATTATCTCTCCAGAAGAGAAAAGAAAAATTTTTATAACTTCATAATTGAAAGCAACAAGTCCTCTGTTGGTTTTCAATCCAAAGAAACTAATGTAACTTCATGTCCAACAAACCAAAAATTGGACTTTGAGGGGGGAAGAATCATATTTCTATGATTCTAAAAGAATCATAGTTCTATGATTATATGATTGTATGAAAAAAAAAGGATTAGAACTTTTATGTCCCTGAAGATATAAAAATTTACCTATAAGAGAAAATAAATCTAATCTTTATGGTGATGGCTTCATCCTCTGATATTTAATCTATACTTACACCTAGCAACCAAGCTTCATGATCATCATTGTGCAAAGAAAGATGTAGGAAAAGGTACGTCCAGACTCAGAAAGCTTGTTACTAAGTAGGACTCAGCTGGATGAGGATCCCGCACAATTCCAGCCCCATGGGCACCAACTGCTGAACAACTTTAGCTTGTTTGCAAAAATGGCTGGAATTCAGGTCCATGGCTTTACTGAGGAAACTGTTTTACCTCACATGGAACTGGGAAAACAAAACTAAGCTACCACTGGAAAGCAAAAAATATGTATTTAAAAGGGGTCTGAGTCTTTCTCTAAAGCACTTGGGCACTCCAGCAGGAATGTAGAGATTTTGAATGGAAGTGGTGTTCAGGACTGGTGGGACCTTCTGTCAGGCTAAATGTGAATCTTCCTTAGACAAATGCTACCCAGGAAATTCTCTCTTCTCCTCTTCACATCAGAAGCGTCAAGGTGATTTGTGTCACCCTTATGAAAGTGAAGATAAACTTTAGTTACCGCCACAGGCTGAACTGTGCCAAACACATTCTGGAGTGATTCTGACTCATGTGCATTTTGTCCTCATTCTTCAAGTTGAACAAAAAACCAAAGTGCAATCATTAACAATTTTGCTTCATTAGGAACAACTGGAGAAATTTAAACTGACCTCTTAGATAAACAATGCTTTTCATAAAGGACAACAAGATGCCTTCTTTTTAAAGCTTTGTCTGGGCTTGAACAGTTTTTGGATTACTCTGATATTCTAGGTATTAAAAAAAAAAAAAAAGTAGTCTGATAACTGATTTCTTCAAGGAGTGACATTTTCTCTGAAATTCATACTTCAGGAAAAGAAAACATATATTGCAAGCAACTACGCAGTTGATTTAATTAAGCTAAAACCCACACAGCTGTCTTTTGGGAAAAAATATGTTATCTAGTGCTGGTTTTTATAACATTTTTCAAATAGATAGTTTCCTAAAATGGAATGGAATATTATGAAAGAACCAAGACATGGCAAAATGGGACCCGAATACAGATTATTTAAAAATAATCATGTGTAGGATTTGTAAGTTTTCATAGTGCTTGGTTAAAAATACTTGCTGTGTACTAACAGCCCATTGTTTCAAGTAAAACATTAGATGCTCAATACTCACAGAGGAAAAATTTAAATTTTATTATTTAAAGAGATTGTCCTGGGTTCAGCTACAGCAGTCATTTTGTCTCCTTCTTAGTAGCTGGTGCAGTGCTGTGTTTTTGACTTTCAGTCTGGGAACAACGCTGATAACACCGATGTTTTTAGTTGTTGCTCAGTAATGTTTACTCTGACCAAGGACTGTCTCAGTCTCATGCTTTGCCAGAGAGGAGGGGAAGCCAGGAGGAAGCAGAGGCAGGACACCTGACCCAAACTGGCCAAAGGGCTATTCCATACCACAGCACGTCATGCCCAGTATAGAAACTGGGGAGAGTTACCCGGAAGGCCAGATCGCTGCTCGGGTCGGGCTGGGTATCGGTCGGCGGGTGGTGAGCGGTTGTGTCCTTTTCCCTTGTTATTCCTCTTATCATTATTACTGGTAGCAGTAGTGGTTTGTATTATACCTTAGTTACTGGAGAGCTGTTATCTCAACTCGTGGGAGTTACATTCCTCCGATTCTCCTCCCCATCCCTCCGGGAGCGGGGGGAGGAAGGAAAAGGGGGGGAGTGAGCGAGCGGCTGCGTGGTTCCAAGTTGCCGGCTGGGCTTGAACCACGACAGAGATAAGCATTGAAACACATGCAACTATCCCTGCCAAAACCAACACAGCAGTTTGCCTCTTCCCAATTCCGTCATCAATATCTGCTTTTTCCTGACTGCAATTATTGTTTTGTAGAACTTATTATTTAGTAAGTTAGCTTTAAAGTCAATATTATGTTCTGCCTTTGCAGTACTGTTGCTATGTCTGTACTAGTAAATAAACTACAGCAAGAGCTCAGATTTGAGTCCTCTAACTTGATGATCTATTGATAGAAGAGTCTGGGTAGGCTCTTAAACGAAACAAATATTATTCTCTCAGATGACTTCTGTGCAAGGTTCAGGAACGAACACATGCAAGGAGTCATTCCCCATAATCACTTTACCTGCCACCACTTTCTTTTGGAGGCTAACAGAGTTTAATTGCATGGATAAAGACCATTTCACTCCAGCTGGCCTTCATGCCAGAGACTAGGTTTCAGCCTGTTTAGTTTATTGATTAGACTAGCAAACTTGTTAGACTACATTGGTGGAAAGATTAATACTGCCATGTTAGTTAAAATGTTCCTGGCTGGAGACAAGAAAGGACACATAAGAATGCCTTTCTTCAAAACCCACTTTGCTCAGAGCCCATTCCAGCCTGACCCTGAATGTTTCTAGGGATGGGACATCTTAACTCGCTGTTTTGGAAGATGGATTGAAGATAGCAGTACAGGTACACAATTTTTTTCTGCTTATTCATAGATAAAGGATCTTCCAGAACTGGATAACGACCCAGTTTATGCTGCTCAGCACTTTCCCTTGCTTTAAATAGAAATAACGAGTAAATAAAGCAGAAAAGTCATGCCCTATTGTGTAACCACTAAGTATCAACAGCATTAGCTCCCATCTTCTCACTTCTGGTACTTACCCTTGAATATCTGTACCAAGGAAACAACTAATTTTCAGAATCACGCAAAGATTAAAAACAACGGCTGGGTTTTGAATGAGACTGCTTTTCATCAATAGAATTTTGCAGTCTAAAAGTCTTATATGCTGTTTTCTGCAGTTAGCTATAAGGGCAGTTAAGCACTCAGCTATGTGGTTTTCTACATGTTTATATATTTATACATAAACACACACACATGTAAATAGCTTCTCATGCACATACTTTTTATATACCATATATACACATAAAGATACACATACCATATACATATACCATGGATATATATATGAAATACACATATAATGCTTAATTACAGCATACATATGCATATATAATACAAAATTATTGCACAATTTCAGTGCAGAATTATATATACATCAATTGCCACATAATTAAATGTCTAAATAGTGATACTGTTGTTCTCATGTTCAAGAAAACATGCATATTCAGGAAGTAATTCTAAATGGATGTTTGCCAGTGAAAAGATCAAAAATGCAGCTGCTATCATTTTGAAATTATAAGCCAATTAATTAAAAGTAGGAACTGTATATCACTTGTCCACAAAATTTATCAGCATCTTCATATCTTACACGGTAAAGTCTAGCTACACACTTTAAAGCTTATTTACATATTTTTAATTGTATAAATATTGGCGAGAAAAAATTAAAATAAAAATATCCTGACATTTATTTTTATATATATATTAATTTTATGAAGCTTACAAGTTGAGTGGATGACAGCAAAATTTACCTTTAGAAGATAAAATAATTTATTTTAAAGAAAAAGCTACATGAAAAGGTATGGTTTCATTATGTATTAAGGTTGTAACTGCAGGTAATAGTTTTTGGGTTTTTTTTTACACTTGATTGTTTTTCTAATTTGAATTTCACAGAAACATAATTTCTTAAACAGGTAATGTAGAGAGACAGAAGTGAAAAGTGTTAACTCTAGAAACAAACTCAATAAGCTACAAGTAGGCTTAAATTCCTCTCACACCCAAGGGATTATTAAATAACACATGGGAGACCTCAACTGAATAAATGAAAATAAATAATGTAATAATGTCTTGGTTAAACTGCTAACTATTTACCATTCAGAAGAATAATATGCCATGCTTAAACTGGTTGATTAATGATTGACACTGTAACATTTTAAACCTGACTGATTGGTCTACCAGTGCGTTACAGCTTCTGTTGTGCTTTACTCCTCTGCTGAGGTGGGGAGAAAGGTAATTTAGCAAGTTTCTTAGAGAGCCAGAACACAGCTCAGAAGAGTTTATTAAGGCTGGATTAAATATTTTCTTTCCTATATATACATGTGCATCTATGAAAGGAACATCATATTTATGAAAACTAGTCTGTAATTGAAAGAAAGATGTGTAGCGCTGTTAACAAGCTGCATGTTTGATACATTTTTGTTTAGATCCCTTGCGAAATACTATGTTAGTTCAGTAAGCTAAAACAAAACTCAAGTGAGAAATATTTCAACCAGTATCAATATGATTTGGATGCATTCTTTATGGAAAGAAAATCAGATATGACTATTAAAAATCTTTGTTGTTAACTAGAATGAAAAAATAACTTTTATTGCACTCTTTTCAACAGCAGTTAACTACAGAAGAAATTCACAGTTCATGAATATTCTCTAGTCTGCTTTCTTTTGAAGTTCACTCTCGAAATTTCAAATCTTCACTGTGACTTGGTTTTTTAGATTAAATTCTAAGCTATCAGTTTCATGAGACTTTTCATATATTTTAAAATGTAGCTTTCACTCTTGCATTTAGAAATCTTGTTTAGTGAAAGCTTGAAATGCGATGCTCTTCCTAAGGTAGCATTTGTACTTTAATACTGGAAATTAAGATTAAAATTGGGAGTTTAAACTTTTCAGATTTTGAAAATATTTTACTGCAAATTCTAGAAAAAATTACCTAAGTTTTGGAATTAATTTTGCAAAAGGAATATGACATGACAGGCAGCGATATAATTTTGTTCCATGTGTAATCATCCTAGAATGAACAAAAAGCATTTATTAGAAATTCAAACTCAAATGTACAAAAGACATCATGAAAACACATATTTGAAATAATGTTTTCTCAATTTTTATTTATATTTTGTTTTGACTTTGAATATTTTTAGCATTATGGAAATTGTTATAGAATTACATAGTTGTGTGTGTGTGTAAAAGAAGTGTATTGTATCATATGTATGTTACATATAACATATACATATGTTATATGTTTATAACATAGCACATTTTATTAAATGTGTTCATGTTAATTATATGCTATACTCTGCCTGTAGATAGTCATAGATATGCATGTGTATTGATTATATACATCAGAAACTGAAATCATATCAGTGGATTTTGTACTATTTTTATCATTATTGGATATATTTTAGGTATTTTTTTATTGTAAGAATACTATTTTTCATACATCTGTGTGCTTTCAAAACAGTTTAGAAGAACTATGTTTAACCTATCCATGTAAAAATATTTTTTTATTCAGGTAGTATGCACAAAAGTACAGACTTGAGGAAGAAAGAACAAAACATCAGCAAAGAAACAACCACCCTGAGAAATCCTGAGCAATGAGCTTTAGAAAGTGCATAAAAATAATCAGAGCAACAACTTTTTATCTCTTTTTCTAAAATGCTGAAAAGAAGCTAGCAGCTTTCTGATACTCCTGAATCTGAATATTCAGACCATGAAAATATCCTTCCACTTTCCCATCAGTGGGCCGATCCTCGTATATTTGCATCTCAGAGGAGGGTAATAAAGAAAAAGTACTTAGTGCAGAACTGCTGGAAGGTGTTCAGTGTGTGGACAGCCACAACCAAGAAGTTTCAGAAAAGTGCCAATCAAGAAACCAGAGAAGTACAATAAAACATCTTTCTACAACATATTGTATGTTATGTCTTATCCATCTCAAACTTTATTTATAGTAAGTGTTTGAAGGTGGGAGGGAGCTATAAGTTACAGAGTTAAGTATATCAAACACTTAGCTACACAGTAGAATGTTTTTGAAATCTTTAAGGTTCCTGGCTCCACTATACGTCTTTCTCCATTTTTGGACCATGCTTCTTATCAACAGCATCCAGACACACCTCCAAAATAATAAGGCTACAGTTACCCTTTGTACAATTAAGGAGTTGGCCTAGAGCTTGATCCTGACCTGAATAAAAAGGAGGAAAAATGAGTGAAGTGACAAAGCAGTGGTTGAAATAGACTGATTCCTGCTCATGGCTCTTGGTCTTTATTTTATGGTATATATGTTAACACCTTATTCTTGAGTGTATATATATTCCAGCTATCAGATCAGTCACGAAACGTGTGTGGTTAAGCTGACTGTAAAATAAATAAGAAATAATGAAAAAGGACTGAAATGGAGACCATAGTTAAATGTCACAATTAATCCAGATTTACTGGACCATAAAAAAATAGCTGAGGCCACATGGAAAAAGCAGCCAATTGGGTTAAATTTATTAAAGAAAATGTGTGATAGTAACTTTGAGTAGACAGATTTTCTTGCATTAGCATGCCTAGCCTGATAGCACATTCTACAGCCAGTGTGTACCTTTTTCCTGTCCCTTGTTTGTTCCTCTTCCATTTTCTAAGCCCAGAACCTGCAAGCAGATGCTGGCCCACACCATGTCTCTCTTTGCCAGAACCACTTCTGAGGTTTAGGTCTTCCTTCACCCACCACCACATTCTCTAAGCCAAAACCACTAGTCAGAATGATTTTTTCATCCTGGTATTCAATCAAACTGATCATATGACTTTTAAAAGACACTTAAGAAATAGCTTTTTTATTTTTGCTCCAGACTCTCTGTCTCTAGGCCATCCTGACACCAAAGATCTTTATCCACTCCCACCAAATGGCAATCAGAATTACACCTCAGATATGAGCCAATCCTGACAGAGTTAGGAAGTTAAGTGCTCCGAGAACGATTGCACTGCAATTTGTTTGCCATGCTTGCCACTGGACCCCTACAGAAGCAACGAACCTGTTAGAAAGAGAGGGAAGCAGTCCAGTAATCATAAACTGAAGAGTACAATAGTCTCTTCTACTTTCCTGCTAAAGTCTCCGCCACTATGTATGAAGCCAGGCTGCTGTGTGTACTGGATACAGTAGCTAAGACAGAGATAGCAAACTGGAGGAGACTTGTGATAAATGGGTGACTACAAAGCAGTCTAAAAGGACAGAGTCTTGTTAGTGGAGGTATGAACAAATGCCAATCTAATGAGGTTCAATTTGCCATCATATAGGAAGTGGTCTGTAAACACAGTCCTCACTACAGAAGGAGCAGGGGTATTTAACCAGTTATGATGCTCACAGCTGAATTTAGCAAGTTCAACATCTGTAATTGTTAGTGTTCTGCAAAGTTGAGTTGTGCTCAAAGTTTTGTTTTGCATTTTATATGCAAAGCGTTTTGCTCATCTCTTTCATTTGCCTGACATCTTTACCTCAATATTTCTAGAGGAAGAGCTCTGATAGGAGTGCTGGGAAAATGAAAGACTGTCAGGAGAGGAGTCTGGAAAGTCAGGGAAAGATGGAGGTAGACAGCAAAAAGCTAAGATAGGAACAGAAGATAGAGCCAATATGAGGGGTTATTTCAAGTTAATAAAGACACACATTCACAAAGGGCACCCAGGAATTTTGCACAAAAATTTTCACTAAAGCATCAAACAGGAGTTACCTTTCCTGGGTGATGTGGGAGAACAACAACAACAACGACAAAGTAGTAGAACTGTTATTTGCATTTGTCTTTTTCTCACTCTCAAAATTCAGCTACATCTTCTTCCATGGTCTAGCAAATACTGTGGATGTCAGCATAGAAATTATGTCATTTACAGACTCTGCTGAGATGTATACCCTATAAACACTTTCACTTCAGAAACTGGCAATGGAGTAATATGCAGACTTTCTTTTACCTTCCTCTATATGAAAGATGTTGGACAGTAAGAAAGAGAAATGCGCTGTAAGCTTAAGGTAGGACTAACCTTATTACTGTAGCAACACCTCAGTGAGACCTGATGGCGGGTGAAGGTAATTTTATTTTATAAAAATGCTGAAAAAAGAATTATTTAATGCACTCAGTTACACTGTCTTATTCACATTCTCACAAGCTCCAAGAAGACATCTGCCCATGCTTCATAAACCAAGACCTTTGACCCCAGGAAGTCTGTGTAGGTTTCCTTGTGACTGATGTTTTCTGAGTCTTGGTTAGGTATGCAATCCCATGCAGGTTTTAGGTCTGCCTTTTGTATCCTTGTATGGGCTGACCATGAATGTGTTGTTTGTATTCTCATCTGTCGCTGTCAAGGAGTCATTTATTCACTGTCCTCCATCTACTTATCAAAGTGAATTTTGGCTCTTACCTGTTGTCTGTCTGTCTTCCATCACCTTTGAGTGGCTCGTATCTAATATTGGCTTATGCTATTCCTTGGTTTTGGTTTTCCCTCTTCTTAGGCTTGTATTTTCAGAGCTGTGTGTCCCAAGAAGCAGCACATACATGTGCCAGAGTCTTAACCTCGTATTCAAAATACCACTGGGACCTGTCTTGTTCACAGCCCTCGTCCCACCCTCTGTTCCCTCTGGTGCTTCCCTAGCCAGACATTTCCCTTCTTTCTTCATTCAGATTGATCTTAAGATTTCTATGAAAACTTTATACATTAAGTTGTATCGTTTCAAGAACCCTTTCGTACTTTTTGGACATATCCCCAGACACAGAAGTAGTGTAGAAAACAGATACTGACTCAAGCTGTAGAAGTTTTTTTGGGTACTAGGAGAAGTCTTGCTGCAGTCACTTGCAGACCAGACCAGGCTATCACTCTGCTTTTTCCGCAATTAAAATGGTTGAAACACTGAGTGAAGATTAATTAAATCTGATGAGCTTTTTTAGCATGACCTGAGTTATTCGCTTCTTTTGTTACAATTAAGAATAAAGGACCTACAGTCTAAAATTAGCTTGGGTATGTGATCCCCACCCTTTTGGCACAGTAGTGATTACTCAGTAAATTACTTTTAAACCCAACTATGTGTGGAATGACATGGGCAACAATAGAGAAAAATTTTGAGAACTGGAAACATCATATTTATGAATTCTCTAACTTAGAAACAGCCTTTAGGTTTATTTCAAATCTGTTTGAAGTTTCCCTTCATACAAAATCTTCCATGAGAAGTAGTTAAACAACTATGACATGGAACTAACCTTTGCTGCAATTTCATAATTTACCAAATTAGCAGTGAAAAAAATCTAGCATCTTAGCAAGCAGTGGCTATAGAGTTGTACGGTTTGTGTTTCACTGACAGAGTTGTATATGCAGTATAATTTACACATGTTATTCAAAAATCTATGTAAAGAGCCAGAGGTTATCTGGCAAAGCTTATGATGAGCTTGTTTTATGTTACGAGCCGCCAGAGTAGCAACCATTCAATGCAGCTACTAATGTGCTACATTTTAGGACTTAGAAAAGAATTATTTACTTTCAAATGTTCCTATCATCTTACTTTCTTTGGTATTGATCATCAATCTCCATACTTCATATGAAAATAACTCTGTAGTACACATACTTCTGATTAAACCACTTATGTTTTGATCTCTGCCTTATGTCTCTCTTACCCATCTTTTTTTTAGGCATAGCTTTAGACATGGCTTCCTCACAGTTCTTTATTACAGAAAGCTCCATTAGAAATATAGCACAGAGATTGATGGTGAAGGCTGTGAATATGCTTTAAAGCCTAAACACCTCATCACTTAAATAATGTGGTTAGCCTTTGAAGCTTTATTAGGCCTGAGACACAAAGTCTGATCACTTTCACAGTTTTCCCACTTGGCAGTCATTGACTGTTAACACATCATTGAAACAGTTACTTAAGAAACTTGTGTTAAACTTGTGTTTTATTGGCTTAACACTTTTCAACATACTATGAGTGAGAGTATGATTACAGATTAAAGGAGCACAACTATTTTTTTACTGAATATTTTTGTCTCCATTTAGTGACTTCTTCCTACAATAATAACTTGGAGCAATGTCACCTGAGTTTTTTTAAGCATTTAAATGACAGCCTGGAATAAATGTTTGAATAAAAAAAGGTTGATTTGTGTTCTATTAGAAAGTAACAAACAGGTATTTAAAATTTAATATCTCAGGCATGTAACGGACAGCTATTAGCCTGACACAGATATAAAATATTTGTGAAAACAATATCCTAAAACTTCTTGGACAACTTTATTCTCCTCAATATTGAAAGAACTGTGATTTAAATGAGGAAAATAAGTTTAATAATAAAGACAATCTAAGAAGAAAAGGAAATTAAATGATAACCACAAAAATACACAGTAGCTGAAATTTTTCAACCACTTTGACTTTCATCACTTTTGACTTTGACAGCCTAAAAATCAAAGCAGATAATCTCTATTGGTGTCATTATTCATAATTGCAGTGGATCTGGTGGATTTATGCCAAATGGCTTTAGGCTCTGGATCCCTACACTATAGGTCTCCTTACCCTATTTGCCTCCATCCTCACACCCTAATCCTCACAACACTTCCTCTTACACATTCCTG
>NW_009937638.1:153385-156994 GCF_000696875.1 Nestor notabilis
ACTTCCACTGTACATGATGGACCAATTCCTCAGGCATCAGCATCTAAATATATTTTGTTCCTCAAAGGAATTGAAGACAGGATCAGGACAATGAGGATATAGCCCTTTCATATTCTGGGAAAACACTTTCAAGCATCCGTGCCCTCCATCCTCTTCATTTTCCTGAAATGACTAAACCTCATTTTTCTGTGAACATTGACAACTTTAGAGGGTATCTATTCCCTATCATTAATACAATGAATACTCAACATCAGAAACTAGATGGCTCTCTATGAAGCACTGCAGTGTTGGAAGGCAAGCAAATTATTTTCTTCAATGCTTTATTCACGGCAGTATGCTGCTGAGTCTTACTTCTTCCAAATCGCAAGACAATTTCTTCCCTTTTCTGGGAGGTAAGCAGGGGTATTCATTCTTGCTTAAGAAAACACAAAACTTTCAGAATATGGATAGCATTAAGTTCATCTTATATAGTCAATGTGCTAAATATGATTAAATTAATCCTATCAGTGTCATATAATTTCTGTTTTGAAACACAGGTCAATATTCGGTACTGAACACATTGTACTGCTCAACAGTACTCACAGAAATCTTCTAGGCCAAACATTGTGTGAGGGTAACAGCCTATCAAGTTCCCATGGATACTCGTAATGCATGAAGGCCCAAAGGTCAATGAGTCATGAGAAAAAATAGTTACCAACCTGAAGAGTATGGATGCTGCTTCTATGAGCAAGTTCCCAAGAACAACCGTGGTGCATGAGTGGCTGGAGGTCATGAGAGCATGAGAATGTGGGAGGTTCCTGAACACAGAAGTTCACCCCTAGAGTCTACAAACTTCACTCTAACTAGGGCTCGCTTAACCACATAGTACAACTAGATTAGCTCTTCAGAAACGTTAGGATGTCAACAAAGACTCAACATACCACTGTTGACTAGAAATGCCACCTCTTAAAAAATAAGACATCTAATATATGGCTACCATGTAAACAGACTTCTCTAAAATGGACTACATAATTTTCACAATGTATGTAAAATATTTATCAGAACAAATACATGCAATACAAATTTCAGGACACATAAGCCCTGAAGGCATCACAGAATAACCAAAGCATTTCTTGCCTTTGCAAGAAAAAGTAAACACATAACAACAAAACTCTATTGTAAAGCTGGCACCTTTTCTCTCCCCATAATAATTTGCTTCATCATTTGCTCATATAGCAAGTAGTATATCTGAAATACCTGAAAATATTACTAGGAGTTAAAGACTAACTTGCAAAATTCAGAGAACTCAGGTTAAAGAGTTGAAGTTGCCACAATAGATATATAGAGATAGATAGATAGATAGATAGATAGATAGATAGATAGACAGACAGACAGACAGACACAGATAAATTCATATATTTATTCTTAGTTTCAGGACAAAAATATATTACATAGTATTTCACAGAAACCTCTGACTAAAATGTAGGCAATATAGACATATGGGTAAATAAGCAAGCAAAAAATTATTTCTGAGAATGTGTCAGAGTGAATGTGCTGTGAAATGTACAACTAACTTAGATGCCATATCAAATGGAAGAATTAGAAATATAAGAACTTAATTTGAAGGCACAAGCTTTTGGGGGATTATGAAAATGGTATCACGGAAGAAAGCATTCCTTTTACAACAATGGAGGCCATTTGTATATTTAAACAGAGGTCATATGGATGGGGCTTGATTACCTATTACTAAGAAAACCTAACACCATAGCATTACTTACATTTTTTATTTGGCTTTATTTTGGTGAGGTGTGGTGGTCAGAAAACAAGCAAGGAACATAACGTTTTCCTCAGTAGGATATTCTTAAACAAAACACAAACTTTTTTGCTTACTTCCCTCAAGACTTTTTGTAAAACAGAGAAACAGAGAAGATTTTTTTTTTTTAATGAAATTGAGGTGCATGGTTATTCCAAGATTTTTTTTCACTATTATATTTTGAAATGGGAACTAACATTTTCTCATACTTTTCAAAGACATAAAAAGCTGTTAGTATTTAAAAGGATGAAAATTAAAAACAGCACAGAGGAAATACATAACAGTGCAAGAGGTCTCTCGTTATTTAACTTTGGATCTGATTTATTACTTTTTAATCAGTTTCTACTTTTCTTGTCTCTCACAGTTTTTTGGATGTCTGTCATACAACATAAAAAAATAATGGTTTCAGGACTGTAGTCCAATCAAGTTTAATCAAATTAGAAGCAAACTGTTCCTGCTACGGTTATTGAGCATTAGAAATAAATATTTTGTTTGATACAGTAATGAAGTAGGGAAGGAGAAGACTGCAGGACTGAACTAGGCTTGACAGAAGAAAGAAGAGCTGATTTTTCATTAACTAAAATCTAAACTCCTTAATCTCCACTCCTTATTAAGAAATCCATCAATGCCACTACCTTTGCAAGAGTCAGATGCAGAAGACTGGCTTGTCTGTCTGCAATAACACTTATGTGCCAGGCATGCCACAAAATTTCCTGGATCACAAGACCTGGTTCTCAGATTGTGCGTATGTCACAGTATGTGGTGTGGATGTCCTCTTTTCTTTTCTAAGAAAACCAGAGCATGTGGTAATAAGAGTCTACAGCTTATATAGGTTTTATTCTGTAAGAACATAGCTGGACTGCATTTAGGGATGGAGACAGTTGGAACTGGGAAATTGGCAATACTCCTGGATCCTGCAATATATAATTAGCTTCTCATAATGTCAGTACAGTTACAGTTAATAAACTTGGATTTGCTGGATTTTGGCTGTAAGGCTGGATTATGGCCAACCACCATGCCAAAGCTAACCAATAAATGATATGCAGTAAGTTTCTGCCACTTAGACTGCTAAGTCACACTGTTTGCTTTGGTTCCTTACAGAGGATCCTCAGTCTCTCTGTTGAGCTTCAGTGCTCTTGACAATTGCATTTCTGGTTTTGGTGATAATTTCTCAACAATTACATTTATCACAATCAGTGATAATTTCCTTAAAGACTCACGCTCTTGGCTTTTTGGGCACATTATCTAGTTATAACTACAAAAAGAACTCACTTTCCATTGAGGAACAAATCCCCCCATTCTTTGTTGTCAAAAACTGCAGCAGAAAATGCATCTTACAAAATTAAAAATTTAAAGTACAACTGTAACTAGATTGAAAATGTTTACCAGCTTTTGCTTCCAGGGCTGAAAATCTTAATATCCCCACTAATTCATAGTAGGTAAAAATATTGAACATTCAAATTGTGTATTTTTTTTTTAACCTATTCTCATGTATCAAAGCTCTGTGGCTAGCAAAACAATCTTGGCTAAGGTCATTCATAATAAACCATGGCCCATTACTGTAGGAGGCCTTGACCGTAATAGTTCTCAAAGTTTGTTTCAAAATTTCCCCATTACAACTGTATAATTTTAATAATAGCACAAGCAGATTCCCTAGGAAAAAGGTTCAGATCTGTCTTGACATTTACCTTAGATGTTTCACAACTTCAGGAAGAAATAGCAGTCTGGTTCCTTTTTCCTATTGCAACTCTTGGTGAATCACAGACTTTATTTTTTCATGAAAAATCTCCCACAACACCAGAATGAAACTACCTGTA
>NW_009937638.1:157025-165681 GCF_000696875.1 Nestor notabilis
TGTGATGGAGGAGCTCAAATACACATGGATGTTTCTGAAAAGAAGAGTAGTGGAGTTAGTTTTCAAAGCCTGGAGTGCTGTCCTCCACTGTAGGAGGTTTTTTCTCATTGCTCAAGATCACATCTCCTAGAAGACATTGATGTTCAAGATGCCTCTGCCAGTTGGGGAGCTCTTAAAGAAAAGCTGGAAGAAGCCTGAGTGAAGGATCCCTCACATTCCCTGTGAGCTGCTCTTAAATTAAGACTCCTCAGGTTGGTGGGTGTCTGCCTGAGCCACCTTGCAGCTGCATTGCAACCATTTCCATTCCTGGCAATGTAGCAAATTGATCTTGACCCAACACCACAGATTTGACTGCCTGGCTTGGCCTTCAACCTCAGCATCTTGGGATCAGTCTGTTTCCTGTCTCGAGACATGATCCTGACTCTTTCCTGCAGGATGACTCCCTGGCTGAACCTCAGCACTGCCTGAACCTCAGCACTGACTGTCACAATGACCTTACTGGGTAGACACACAGGTCTGGGCTGGTCCTATCACCATACTTTTCCCAGCTCTGCTGCTTCACTGGGTGCTGTGGGATGTGGCCTTCATAATGGAGGGCCCAGACCTGCTGGCTCTGTGGCCATCTTAGCTGTGGTTCTCTCCCTTGGTTGCACCCTAACTGTAACACCTTTTAGAAAAAGAAACTGGGGGAATATGTCTTTTGACAATATGAATTAACTATTTGGGGTATTTTGGTTGCCTAAAAGTGGATGAGAGAGAACAGTCCACCTAACATGAGTGGGATTCCTCTGATGACTGTCAGATGACTTCCTTACTTCTCAAGGATCAAAGCTATTGAACACAATATTGTCTTGAGAACCTAAGACAGTACTTTGGAAAAAGACTTCACGTGGACATATGGGTTTTTAACACTGGCCATGTTAAACCATAAGTGATCTCTTGGCTAGATACAGCTTTTATTTACCAATATTGTTTACTCTATATTGAGCAGAAATTTAAGATGGCAAAAAATCTTGTCATTTGACAGACAATTCAAGAGTCAGTGTCACTTGAATACAAAAGTTTTAAGTCCCTAATATATTTCAGTTCCTTTACAGTTTCACTTGGTTCAACACAAAGCCTGCGAAGGCCTATATGTCAATAAGATCCTAAGATCTCTGGAATTTCACTGTATATTGTATTTTGAAAAAATAGACTCAGAAAAGAAATACTCCTACAGATTTATACACCTTCTTAAGTTAATCAGCCATATCCTAATTAGAATTTTCTTTGTCTGTTGTCATGTATGTACGATATATTTAACATCAATGAACAATATTAATTAGGTCATTAGACTGAGAAGTCTGTTAGAAAGTTGGATAATGCAATTAAATAACACTTCCCTAAACCAGTTTCTGCACAGAAAAGATTTCTATAACATGAATTGTTCTAAGATTCAAAAATAAGGATTTTTTTTCTTCAAGTTCAAGTAATACAACTAAATCTGTTATTTTCATAATTTTATGCTCAAGAAATTCCATTTATGAGTTGGGACTGCCAAATGTCTGCCTATAGTCATCAGCAAGTTTTATCTCCCTTCTGAAAAGAAAGTCTTCCTGAAAATAAGATTTGAAAGCTGACAGGGTCCATGCAAATGTGTGACTGTTGAACATCCTGTATTTCTGAATACCTTATTCCTAATTCTCTACTTCAAATATGTTGCTTTATGTACACCAAGGAATGAGTTAAATGAAAACTGAAAAGAAGAGCAGAGAAATCAATGGAGAGGCTTTTTTTTTTTTTTAATAATAAGTAAATAAATAAGGGAAAAATCTCCCCTTGAAAGAGAGAAAATTTGATAGAATGCAGGGCTTCTTTACTTAGACATGAGTAATTAAAGCTGTACAATGTGGGTTTACCCTCTGTTGTGGCCTAAATACCAGGGGCTGGCTTGCCATGAATGTCTATATTTCCCTCTCTCATCAGCACCCAACTACAAAAAAGTGCTTTTTCACCAAGGGATTTGTAACAACTATGTACCTGAAAATCTCTTGCATGATTCACTTCTTTCATTCCACCCCTGGCTTAGAGACTAAGATAAAGAATGAATTTCTATATTTCTCATGAGCTGACACGTCTTATCCCTGTCAGGTCTTTGGTAATTCTCACCTTTCCTCATCCCATATCCTCTGCCTTTATCACATCCTGAAGATCTCTTCTATTGTCAGCATACAAAAGCATAATGAAATCTTTCAGCTGAAAGTTTGTGAGTATCTTAAGTGCTCTCTTTTTCTTTTTTTTTTAAGTGTTCTTTACTGAACCAAGTTATTAGGTTATTTCATGATACAAAATGGAGATAGAGAATATTCTTTTGGCTTCCACCATCACCTATTGCAATCCAGTGTAACAATGAAACAAAAGACTCTGTGTCCTGACTGGCTGAAGGCAAACAAGGTCCTTTCACCAGCATCAAGTCTGTCTCGAGTTCTCAGAAAAGATGAAGAAAAGAAACAGGAGCTGCTAAGATCCTACCTCAGGAAGGAAAGCTACCTTCTACAGCATGTAGAAGACTGGTAGATCTAAGGATCTGACCAGATCTAAGGATCTGACCAGATTTCTCCGCTGTGGCTAATTCTTGGTACTTGGCAATAGCAACGCTATAGATGTTATGAAATTAGGTGTTTGAAACAATGACAATGACATTCATACCTCAGCCTTACCCAAGACAAAAAAAAAGTAAACTTTTGAATGCATGAGATCTTTCTGTGTGCTGGTTCTAAAGAATCCTGTCCCAAAGCACTAGTATTATTAAGGCTTTTTTTAAAATTATTATTATTGATTGGGCAACTCTAGGTTTCAAAAAAATTAAGCCATTTTTCCCAAAGTCACCATCTGATATTGCTATTCTATGTATAGATTATACTAGAGTAATAAACAGCTTCTCACCAGAAAATTAAATTCACAGCTGTCTTCGTATGTTCACAACCCAAGATTAGGACAAGGGAAAGCACATCTTTGGCTCCGCGCTAAGTCATCAAATATTTTATAGCTAAGAAAGGAAATTATGATTTTATAATGTAAGCTTTCCGATTCCTTGTGCATTCAGTAATAAAGGAATTACTTCTAACTGTCCTAAGCCAATCATCTTTCCTGATCTATATATCTTTTAAATAGATATCATACTAACTAAAGGAATCAATATTGAGGAATGTTATGTAACTTACAAATACAGGTAAACACTGTTGATAACAAGATGCATATTTTCTATCTTCACTTTATTGTACTGGTTTTTAATATGCCTTTGTCAGCTTTCTGCTATGGAAAGAAAAAAGATGGGCTGAAAACTTTCAAAATTATATGAAATGGAAATAAACAGCTGTATATTTGTAGTCTACTCTTCCATCACAGTTGTCCATAAAATTCTGTTTTGAATCATCTAAAATCTCCATGAACAAAGAAATAATTATCTTATTCACTTAACACTTGTAAAGGGCTTCAAACTATGGTAAATGTGGAAAACGTGGAAAAGCCAAAACTTCAAGTATGAATTCTTGGGATTCAATTTGAATGCCAGAGACCTGACCTTTAACACTTCCTTGACCAAAAGGGAAACTATAACAAATATGTGTCAAGAGGTGATGACTCTTCTCTCTGTCATCTTAAGAAACTCAGAAGTATCTGTCCCTTTCGAAGTATAAGCAATATTGCATCAGTAACAAGTGATGTCCAGATGAAGCAAGCAAATCTTGAACTAATTAAGAATTAAACTCTTTCATGTTTTTGACTATTTGATTAGCTTTTGTTTGGTGAATGTTATCAAGATCTTTCTCCTTCCTCTAATTTTTGAAATGATACCTCAAAAATAATCATAGAAACCTACTTTCGATCATCATTACATTTACAGCTGTGAGATGTTAAGTCTGTTAAAGTTAACAGCTGTTAAAGTTGCTCTGTTAAGAATAAAATGCATCTGCTTTCAGTCTAGAGGACTATTAATGGATATGGATGACTAAAGAGGCACTTACACATAGAATACAGCCTTGCCTGGACAAACTGGTGAGGAAATCTGCAAGAAAAGTCCCCAACAGCTTTAAAAAAAATGTGGAAGTTAAGTCAGTTAAGAAATTTGTATAAATTAAATACACATCTGCAATAGATAATGTTGTTATATTAGTGTGGATAATACAGTTTCCTTTTTGTGGGGGTTGTATGAAGCTACAGCTATATTTTCCCATGCCTAACAGTAATGCAACTCCAATGCTCTTTTTTCTTTTTCCTAGAACAAGAGAGAAGAAAATAGTAAAAACCAAATCATTGCTTTATTCTTTAAAATGTCAGTGAAAGTGCAACCAAAGCTACTGATACCCTAATGCAGAATAAAATATAGTAAGTGAATTCTAGTGACCTTTCATTCAGTTTTGACAAACCTAGAGATAGGGATTTGCTGCAAGAACACAACAGTTATTGCAGTGCAGAGAATTTATCAGGAAATGCAGAATATCAGGAACATGGTGTCAAATCTTTGCTTTAAGACTACAAAGAAGCACCCAACAAATCAATAGGATTTATAAGCAGTTTACTGATAAATCCTGAAAATAAAATTATCTCTCCTCAGCTAAGCCTCTAATCTATGATTGCTCTGCCCTCAAAATAGGTCTTCAATTTTTCCTGGGTATAACTGGATACAAATTTGCAAAGATGAGTGGTTCCATTTTGAAAGAATAACAGTCTGCTATCATAAATCACGATGTAACTAAAACTTATAAGTCATTATAACTTGACTGCTACTGGGAGAAGATATACAAAAAATGTCATTTCAGAACTGAAAGAGAGTAAAATAAGATGAACTTGTATAGAAATACTATTAAGCATGCATTTACCACTACAGCCATTGTACTGTACTTGCAGAGGTTAGATAGTCTTTTCCTTTTGAGTGGTTAGTAAAACCATCCAATCACCTTTTTCCTCCTAGTGACTGATCTCAAATTTGGTCAACTTCCATTTTTGTTGATAGTTAACAGCTTTTTTTTTTTTTTTCTGTTTCTAAGGAGAAAGATTTTCCATAACTGAGAAGCAGAGAATGGTTGACACAGTGTTGACAAATCAATGACATCTGTAATCAGGGCATTTGATCATCATATTCTACTTCTATACAGATTCATATGTACATATTTTGGCTACTTTAGAAGTGTAATTCCATAATTCCCAATGTTTAGGTCTACAAGAGTCCATCTATTATTTTTGAAGTAGAAGTTATACATCATCTGGTTTGCACTCATAATTTTATAGGTTATAAATCTGTAAAATTCTACTACAGGCAATACTTAATGAATTCTATGAAGAGTGGCGTTATCCAACAGCATTCTCATATATGTGCATAACGCATTAGATAACATTTTGAACTAGAACTGCTTGCTAACTGAGATGCCATGTCTTGTTTCCTCTATGTAAATATAATCATATTTCTAAAAAATTATAGCAAGACATTCATAATGTTTACAGACTAAGTAGAACCACCAGGTTAGTGAAGATGTTTGAAATGTTGTTAATAGATAATTTGAAAACTCTTTTTCTATACTACATAGAAGTATGTAGTATATTAAAAGCAAATATACTTGCATTTTATGTCCCATTTTAATATCATCGTCCCTATGCTCCTCATCAATACTAGTAAGTACCAGAACACAGAAAAGCATCCTTCAGAATGTAATTTAATTCTTCTTCCAAATGTGACTTCAAAAACACTAAGGGAGAAAAAAAACCAAAACAAAAAAAACCCTCCAAACCTGACAGTCAAATCTCACAAAATGTTATCGGACAAATGGGTTGAAAACAATTCTCAACAGCTTCCATTGCTCCTTTTCTTTGTATTGCAATGCCCCCTGCAGGTGTAAAAGATCCTCTGTTTCTCCATAGCATTTTCTTTAGCTCTTTGAGTGGAGCATCTCATCTAAGAAACACATGACTTCCAAAACCCCTACTAATTGCAAAACATTGTTTGAATTGCACAACAAACTTATAAAGCAGAAAATGGAAGGTTGAGGAAAAAGACCTTCATATATACTGTAGCTTAGATGGAGAAGACTATGGGAGTAAAACAGAGATAAAACCACCTTGCAGAGATTACTGAAAGCTTGTGTCCTGGCTTGTACTCTGTAGGTTTAAACTGGTGAGAAATATGATGATCCTCTAACGCAATTTGAATCCAAAACTGAGGCCTCAGTCTTAAAAGAACTGCATGTTGTTATTTTTCTTAAATGAACACAAGAGAAAAATTAAATGAAATCTCTCAGAATGACAGATTTTGTGAAATAGCCACCATCACCAATATATGTTAAGCATGAATGCAGATTTTATGTGATTACCTTTGTATTGCAGAACATGCTTTTGCAGATAATGGATGCTTATATCTCTTTGACAGGTCGCAGATAGGAAGCCTATGGAGCAGACAGTCGAAAAGACTGAGGAAGCTATGTGAACCTCTGAAACCCTGGTGGGGGCCTGATGTCACTCAACAGCAGTTACTCTGCTAAGGGTCTACCCCAACTGTGTTAAAACTAGGTAATTTGAGGGATTTGTGGAAATCGTTCAGATTCATAACTTGATTAAGGAAGCACATAAAAAAAGAAAGAAAGCAAGGAGATTTCATGGTTGATGGCAGGTAATGTTTGATAGTATCAATTAAGTGTCATATTTGCTACTGTGTTAAACTGGAAGGATGTTAAGGAGAAGCTCCATAACATAATTACAACATACACCAGATAGGGTATAGCTGAAGCAAGGAGTGGATTCAAGTGGATACAGTGGTTTCTCCATTTTTGTGGAACATAAAAAGTCTCAATGTAGGGACACATGAAGCTTCAACACCACTTGCAGTACATAAGCCTAACACTGAGGAGTCTAGAGGTGTGGTCCATTGCCTGTCCACCATCCAAAAATTTCAAATATGTAACTACAAATTAATACATTAATGCCTTTATCCTGTACAATGTTTTCCCAACTAAAATGCTTCTATATAACTAGTACTAGGGTAAATTAAGAGAAGAGTAATTTTGGTGTGTTGACCCTGACTGGATGCCAGGTGCCCACCAAAGCCACTCTATCACTCCACCTCCTTAGCAGGACAGGGGAGGGAAAATATCACAACAGGCTCATGGGTTGAGTTGAGGACAGGAAGAGATCCCTCAGCAGTTACTGTCATGGGCAAAACAGAATCAACTTGGGAAAACTAGTTTCATTTATTACCAATCAAATCAGTGTAGGATAATAAGAAATAAAACTAAATTTTAAAACACCTTTCCCCCACACCTCCCTTCTTCCTGGGTTAACTTTACTCCCCATTTCTCCACCTGCTCCTTTCCCAGCAGCACAGGAAGGTGGGGAATGGGGTTATGGTCAGTTCATCACACATTGTCTCTGCTGCTCCTTCCTCCTCAGGTGAGGACTCCTCACACTCTTCTCCTGCTCCAGTGTGGGGTCCTTGCCATGGGAGACAGTCCTCCATGAACTTCTCCAACATGAGTCCTTCCCACAGGCTGCAGTTCTTCACAAACTGCTCCAGCATGGGTCCCTCCCATGGGTGCAGCCCTTCAGGAACAGGCTGCTCCAGTGTGGGTCCCTTCCATGGGCGCAGTCCTTCAGGATCAGACTGCTCCAGTGTGGGTCCCCTGAGGGGTTACAAGTCCTGCAGCAAACCTGCTCCAGTGTGGGCTTGTTTCTCCACAGGGCTACAGGTCCTGCCAGCACAGGCTTCCCACAGGGTCACAGCCTCCTTCAGGAATCCCCCTGCTCAACATGGGGTCCTCCATGGGTTGCAGGTGGATATCTGTTCCACAGTGGACCTCTACGGGCTGCAGGGGCACAGCCTGCCTCACCATGTTCTGCACCCCAGGCTGCAGAGGAACTTCTGCTCTGGAGCCTGGAGCACTTCCTTCTCTCCTTCTGCACTGACCTTGGCATCTGCAAGGTTGCTGCTCTCACATACTCTCACTCATCTAACCAGTAGCAGTTTTTCCTGTACAGCAACATCTTCCCCTTCTTAAATACGTTATCACAGAGGCACTTCCACCATCTTTGAAGGGCTCGGCCTTGGCCAATGGCCGGTCCATCTTGGAGATGGCTTGTGTTGGCTCTATTGGATGTGGGGGAAGCTTCTAGCAGCTTCTCACAGAAGCCACCCCTGTAGCTCGCTAGCTACCAAAACCTTGATACACAAACCCAACACAGTAATTCAGCTCTATTTGAAGCTATGTAAAATATATTTTAGATTATAAAAATGAATAAAAAATATCCCAAAATACTTGCTTATTTACAAATAGCATCTGCTAATTTTAAAATGGCTTGGTCTTCAGTAGCACTGTATTATAATTTTGGAAGAGTAGAACTGCTCATTCTAGCTCTAAGGCTTTGATTGTAAACTTTTTCCTTCAATTACATAAATAGCTATGCAGCTGCTTAATTACTAGTGACTGATCAAGTTGGTCAAATGCCTTTTTTTTTTTATCCATTAGATATATATTCCAGACTTTGGAATTGGAAATACAGGGCATTCATAATACTAGATGACAGAAATCTCATTAAGGAAATGTGTGTAAACATATCTACTCAACCTCCAATTTAGTGATCTCAGTTCAGTAGCACTGTTTATATACATATATATATATAAAAAATAAAAACA
>NW_009937639.1:0-2244 GCF_000696875.1 Nestor notabilis
TGCTCCTCAAACCCTTCTTCTAGTTGTCATTTCCCTGCTCCGCTTCCAGGTATCCCACCTTTTCCCATGGATAATCCCGGCCGGGCGGCCGCGGGCTCCGTAAGGCTCCGTGATTCCCAAATTCACCCGTTCCCATCGGTTTCCCCTCTTGTTTGCTTCCAGTCATTCCCTGTATCCCACCCTCCCGTCGTGCCGGGTGGGTTTTCCTATGGGAATGCCGCCATCGCGCCTGGTTGTGTTGTGTCCGTGAGTTGGGTTGGTTTGATCCCGAGGGAAACTGAGGCAGCTCCAGGGTTTGTGTTCCCGGTGTCATGTTCTGGAGCTGCTGGGATGGGGAAAGGCTCCACTTTGGTGCTGGCGCTTGGTTGGAGGGTCAATAATTGGGCTGGTCTTTGGTTTTATTAGTTATTAGTAGTTATTATTAGTTATTATTAGTGCTCTTATCCTTATCATCGTTGTCATTATCTTTAGCATCGGTATTTCCATCATTATTAGGAGCATTTGCATCACTATTAGGAGTATTTGCATCATTATTAGCAGCATTTGCATCATTATTAGCAGCATTTTCATCATTATAACCGGTGTTTTCATTGCTATTAGCAGTATTATCATCATTATTAGTAGTATTTTCAGTGTTATCACCACTATTTCCATGGTTATTAGCAGTATTTCCATCGTTACAACCAGTGTTTCCATCGTTATTAGCAGTATTAGCATCGTTATTAGTAGTATTTTTGTCATTGTCACCACTATTTACATTGTTAATACCACTGTTCTCATCATTATTAGCAATATTTTCATCGTTATTAGCAGTATTTTCATCGCTATTGGCAGTATTTTCATCGCTACTAGCAGTATTTTCATCTCTATTAGCAGTATTATCATCGTTATTACTGGTATTTTCATCACTATTCCCAGTATTTTCATCTTTATCACCTGTATTTTAATACTTATTACCGGTATTTTCGTTGTTATTACCAGTATTTTCATAATTATTCTCAGTATTTTTATTATTACCAGTATTTGCACTGCTATTACCAGTATTATCATCATTATTATTAGTAGTTTCATTGCTATTAGCAGTATTATCATCATTATTACCAATATTTTCATCACTATTAGCAGTATTATCACCATTATTACCCATATTTTCATCATTATTAGCAGTATTATCATCATTATTCCCAGTATTTTCATCACTATTAGCAGTAGTATTATCATTATTCCCAGTATTTTCATCACTATTAGCAGTATTAGCATCATTATTCCCACTATTTTCATCACTATTAGCAGTATTAGCATCATTATTCCCACTATTTTCATCACTATTAGCAGTATTATCATCATTATTACCACTATTTTCATCGTTATTACTGGTATTTTCATCATTAGTAGTAGTATTTTCATCATTACTACTGGTATTTCATTGCTAGTAGCAGTATTAGCACCGTTATTAGTATATTATCACCATTATTACCACTATTAGCACTGTTATTTCCACTATTATCACCGTTATTACCACTAGTATCATTTCTAGAGTGAGAGGACAGCGGCCTGGAGAGTATTCTCTGGGTAGGAAGGAGAACACAGCTAGAAGCCAGGCCTGTGTTGTAGCCACTGAGTAAGAGGATAGAGCTCATAGTGAAGCCTGTGTTGTATCTTCTGAGTAAGAGGATGGGGTTAGTAGTGAAACCCTCTGTAGTATCCTCTGAGCAAGAGGATGGAGCTAGAAGTCAGGCCTGTTGTAGCCACGTGGAGCTAGCGACAAGCCTGTGTTGTATCCGCCGAGTAAGTGAATGGAGCTCATAGGCCTGTGATGTATCCTCTGAGTAAGTGAGTGGAGCTCATAGGCCTGTGTTGTATCCTCCGAGTAAGTGAATGGAGCTCATAGGCCTGTGATGTATCCTCTGAGTAAGTGAGTGGAGCTCATAGGCCTGTGTTGTATCCTCCGAGTAAGTGAATGGAGCTCATAGGCCTGTGTTGTATCCTCTGAGTAAGTGAATGGAGCTCATAGGCCTGTGTTGTATCCTCTGAGTAAGTGAATGGAGCTCATAGGCCTGTGTTGTATCCTCTGAGTAAGTGAATGGAGCTCATAGGCCTGTGTTGTATCCTCTGAGTAAGTGAATGGAGCTCATAGGCCTGTGTTGTATCCTCTGAGTAAGTGAATGGAGCTCATAGGCCTGTGTTGTATCCTCTGAGTAAGTGAATGGAGCTCATAGGCCTGTGGTGTATCCTCTGAGTAAG
>NW_009937640.1:0-211 GCF_000696875.1 Nestor notabilis
CGGGAGGCTGTTGGTGAGCTAGAAGATGCCAGGGAAGCTGAGGGAAAGTTGGGCTGCTTGCTCCAGGGCCAAACCGTGCAGAGGCCACAAGCGGCCGGCATTGCTCACACAGGAGAGAAGGAGGCATTAACCCAGGAAACTGGGAACTAGTAACAAAAAAACAACCCAACAAAAAAAGGAGGAAGAGGACAATCAGCAGCCAGGGGATTAC
>NW_009937640.1:1331-1814 GCF_000696875.1 Nestor notabilis
TCCGCCCGTTCGCAGGCCCTTGTCCTCATGGAGGTCTTCAACCATCCTGATATCTGCTGGAGGGACGGGACAGTCCGGCTCAAGTAATCCAGGAGGTTTCTCGGTTGTGTGGAAGAGAACTTTCTCTTGCAAGTAATAGAGGAGTTGACAAGGAAAGGTGCCATGCTTGACGTCGTGCTCACCAGCAGGGAGGAGCTGGTTGGAAATGTGACGCTCCAGGGCAGCCTTGCTGTAGCGACCATGAGGTGGTTGAGTTTGAGATCCTCAGGGCAGAGAGAAGAGCATGCAGCAAGCTCACTGCCCTGGGCTTCAAGAGAGCAGACTTTGGCCTCTTCAGGAGCCTTCTTAGTGAGGTTCCATGGGATATAGTCCTAGAGGGCAGGAGGGCCCAAGACTGCTGGTTGATCTTCAAGGATCACCTGTTACATGCTCGGGAGTGTTGCATCCTGACTAGAAGGAGGTGTGGCAGGGGGGGCCGGGGGA
>NW_009937640.1:1824-9414 GCF_000696875.1 Nestor notabilis
CAGGGACAATGCGGGCCCTCTCCAGAAGCTATCGGGAGAACTGGCTGCCCTGGATTTGGAGAAGGCTGAGGTTCTTAATGACTCCTTTGCCTCAGTCTTCACTGGCAAATGCTCAGACCACACCACCCAAGTCTTGGAAGGCAAACGCAGGGACTGTGAAAATGAAGACCTTAGGCCCACTGTAGGAGAGGATCAGGTCTGAGACCACCTTAAGAACCTGAACGTGCGCAAGTCCACGGGACCTGATGAAATCCATCCGTGGGTCCTGAAGGAGCTGGTGAATGAAGTTGCTAAGCCACTGTCCGTCCATATTTGAAAAATCATGGCAGTCAGGTAAAGTTCCTGATGACTGGAAGAAGGAAAATGTAACCCCCATTTTCAAGAAGGGGAAGGTAGAAGGCCCAGGGAAACTATAGACCAGTTAGTGTCATCTCTGTGCCCAGCAAAATGTTGGAGCGGATTCTCCTGGAAAGAATGCTGAAGCACATGAAAAACAATGAGCTGATTGGTGTCAGCCAGGATGGTTTCACTAAGGGGAAATGCTGCCTTACCAATTTGGTGGCCTTCTATGATGGGGCTATGGAACTGATGGACAGCGGCAGAGCAGCTGACGTCATCTCCCTGGACTTGTGCAAAGCGTTCGACACTGTCGCGCAACGACATCCTTGTCTCTAAATTGGAGAGACATCAATTTGATGGATGGGCCACTCAGTGGGTAAAGAACTGGCTGGAATGGTTGTGCGGTAAACAGCTCAATTTCCAGTGGTGTCCCTCAGGGATCAGTGCTGGGACCTGTTTTGTTCAGTATCTTTGTCGGTGATATGGACAGTGGGATTGAGTGCACCCTAAGTAAGTTTGCCGACGACACCAAGCTGTGTGGCTCGGTTGATACGCTGGAGGGAAGGGATGCCATCCAGAGGGACCTGGGCACACTTGTGAGGTGGGCTGATGCCAACCTCATGAAGTTTAACCAAGCCAAGTGCAAGGTCCCACACCTGGGTTGGCACAACCCCAGGCACAGCTACAGGCTGGGTGGAGAAGAGATTCAGAGCAGCCCTGTGGAGAAGGATTTGGGGGGTTGATGAGAAGCTTGACATAAACAGGCAGTGTGTGTTTGCAGCCCAGAAACCAACCGTATCGTGGGCTGCATCAAAAGAAGCGTGACCAGCAGATCAAAGCAAGTGATTCTGCCCCTGTATTCTGCTCTCATGAGACCTCACTGGGAGTATTGTGCACAGTTCAGGTGTCCTCAACATAAAAAGGACATGGAGCTGTTGGAGCAAGTCCAGAGGAGGGCCATGAGGATGATAAGGGGGCTGGACCATGTCACTTATGATGACAGGCAGAGAAAGTTGGGGCTGTTCAGTCTGGAAAAGAGAAGGCTGCATGGAGACCTCATAGCAGCCTTCCAATATCTGAAGGGGGCCTGTAAGGACGGTGGGGAGGGACTCTTCGTTAGGGACTGTAGTGGTAGGACAAGGGGGAATGGATTTAAACTTAAACAGGGGAAGTTTAGATTAGATAAAAGGAAGAAGTTATTTCCAGTGAGGGTGGTGAGGCACTGGAATGGGTTGCCCAAGGAAGTTGTGAATGCTCCAACCCTGGAGGTGTTCAAGGCCATGTTGGACAGAGCCTTGGGTGACATGGTTTAGTGTGTGGTGTCCCTGCTCATGGCAGGGGGGTTGGAACTAGATGATCTTAAGGTTCTTTCCCATCCTAACTATCCTATGATTCTATGTTTCTATTATATTACTGTAAAACTTAAGAAAAGTTGCAATCTACTTTCCATATTGGATTTCATAAAACTGATGTAATTCTGTTAAGGGCATTGTCTCCTGTATGGCTACTTAATAACTGAATTACTTCTTCATGCTATAATAATACCTGGGTTTGCATCTTCAGACAGAATAACTGCTTCATCCATGTTAGCAATTATGCTTTCTCTACATGTAGGAGAATTAAGAGATGGCTCAAACTATACCAAAGAGGAGTAAGTGAAAATATTTTGAGTAACTTCTGGCTATTTCCTAAACAATTTACATTGGAAGGTCAAACTTTTTTAAAAGAAATTTTATAACATATTAAATTTTAGAAGAGAGTCTTCAAAGACATGTAGGTTCTTTGTATTAACCTTTTGGAACGCTGTCTTGGATACTTGAGGTTAGCCATAGTATTGCATGAGAGAAGAGGCTCTCTTAAGATGAACTGGAATGCTGTATTTCAGGTTTCTAACATAAACCAGCAGTTTAAAGCATGGGAAATAAATTTGGGAAACAAAACCCATGCTAATGTGACTTAGGAATAGTTCAATCTCAACAGCAGCTATTTCTATAGATGGATTGCTGCAGTCTGCCTTGACCGATCCTCCTCACTGGCCTTGGAGTGTAGCTCAAAGAGAATGTACCTTTTAAAGCACTTTCTAAAGTGTCACTGATGCTGATCTGCCCCTTGTTGTCAATCCAGACCTCTCTGTGAAGCATGGAAAAGAAACATGGACAGGAGATGATTTCCAGTTTGACCTAAAACTTTATTTAGAGTAAGATGAAGTGCAGCTGGCTGCAAGCTAAACCAGGTAACTTATTGCTCCAATGCAGGTTTTTATTCAACATGTTAATAATTTTTAAGATACAATTTATCTTGATCACTGAAGGTTTTTTGAAGAAAAATAGCAAACATGATCTGAACACAACTGAAAATCTTTGTCTTAAATTAGACCTCTGGTTGATTAATTTTTAATAGATTACCTTGTAAAAATTAACTGCCCAAATATCTGTCTGAAAGAGTACATTTCTTTTTATTGTTCCTATTTCACAGCCTCTGCAGCTCAGCAGCTTCCTCTCTCAGTCAGGTTGCTTCCTAGCTGTGTCCTTTAAAAATACTAGATTCTTCCACTAGGAGAATGCAGAAACAACCAAGGCAATGATGATGATATGTTGTGGCAGCATTGCTATGTTGAAATCTTTTGGGGTTTTGGCAAACACCATTCTGTTGAAAATCTGGTGTCTGATTAAAAAAACAACAGCAAACAAAAGGTTGAACCCAGGTTTTGAAACAGCAAATATTGCCATACCTACACAGAAGCAGCTGGGAATATTTTAAACTACATTTACTTAATTTTAACTTAGCTGTTTGAAAATATACAAGAGCATAACTTTGCCTGCTGTTACCTGCACAGGACTCTTCCTGCACTTGTTGCATAACTTTTTTTTTTTTTTTTCTAGTGAGCAGTCCTGAATGTCCTGAGACCTACAAGTGTTTGTGAAAGCCACTTGGTGAGAAAACAGACCATAGTCTGCCCTCAACAGCAGCACATGGTTATAGATTTGGAATGGCTAACTATAAGATCCATGTTGATCTGGGGAGTACAGATGCATACTAAACATGTAATAGCTGCATACTGTTCAGCTAACGATAGAGGTATACAAAAGTTTTTTAATGCAAGAGAGAGGAAATGAATTGGTTTGCACAGGGTTGTTTCAGTTCTGAAAAGTACTCCATAAGAATTGTGAAGGGGAAAAAATAATCAAGTACTTCAAAGAGAGGATTCCTAAACATTTTTTTATTATTATTGTGTTTTATTTAGTCAACTTCTTTTAGGATTTCTGTAAATTAAAAACAAAACAAAACAAAAAAACAGGGGAGAACTTAAGCCTATTCTCTTCCAAGGTACCCAGTCTCCTTGCTGAGCCATGACTTAAAGGGTAAATAGCAAATGCCAAAGATTAAGGGGTGGTTTTCACTTGTTTGGTGCTTAAGGGAAGAAATAGAGTTACTTCTATGTTTAACTAGGGCTAAGTAATGCCGTTGTTCCAGCGTATCATTCTGCAAGTGGTTCAGTTCTCCAATATGAGCTCCTTGGGAACCAAGTGTGTCAGAAATTAGTGGTTTAAGCATGATACCCTTTTTAGCCAAGAGAAATATCTTTTCTAGTCCTTTTTTAACTTCAGACTGCAGGTTTAAACTTCCTCACAAGAAAAATTAGTTTGGGGGGGAGGGAAGGCTCCTACTGCAAACCTTTCCAACCTTGCTGACCATATAAGATGCAAGTTAAATGTTACATGCCTGATTGTTGCAATATCAAAAGCAAATAACTACATGGACATAATAATACTGAATTTTATCTGTAAGTGAATTATGTAAATGAATAGCTGAAATCCTGAAGTAAAATTCCTTAAACACAATAAATTGTCAAGTTTACTCTGTAAAGAAAGCTATTGACATGGAACTAAGAAAACCAGAATAATTCTGGCCACATTGCATGTGCAGACAAAAAAACCCCAATATGCCAAGCTAGGGCTGCATGGCATTATAACTGTCCTTTGGATAACAGCAACTACTGCTTCACCACTTTGGCGCAGCATATGGATAGGTTTATTACTTGGCAAACACTTCACTTTCATATGCCAGGGGAATGGAAATCTACTGTGAATTTTCAACAGCAGCAAGAGAAAATTGAGTAATGAGAGCTTTAAATTAGGGGGCTGGAGACCAAACCCACAGATGAGGTGGGGTTTACAAGGAAAGGAGGCACAGGAGTACGGGTAGCCAGGGATATGGCATCACTGGAATTGCAGAAATTAAATAGATTGTGTAACTCAGAACTCCATTGGACAGCCTCAGGGCACTTTAAGAAACTCAGAAGTGATCAGAAAGTGGGTTGTGCTCTAATTTGTGGAGGTAACGGGTGATTGGCTTGTTGAGAGCTTATGAGTCAGGGTGATATAACAAAATATTTCTTCAAATTATAGAACAATTGGGCATTTTCAGGTAGTGGTGTCCTTCATACTGACTTGGTTATGAAGAAAGTGGAGCCTGTTGCTTTAGTTGTTGAGACTTATTGACTCTTGTGACTTGGATGTGTGTGTTACCATCTCATGGGAATAGCATCTCCAGGTGCTGTACCATCTGTTTGAGAAATATTGCCCTGTACCTTAACTTCTAATTTTGCCAATGAAAAGTAATGCTTTGTGTTTGGAGATTATTTAGAAAAGCAAACATGTTTGTAAATACCAGTGAAAATCTTTTCTCTCTAGGAAGGAAGCTTTTTAATTTTGTTTAAATAAAAAAATTGCGCTTGGAAGGTCAGTTCTCTTTATCCAGTTCTCTCTTCGTACTGCAGATAAGGAGGTGCCTAAATGTTTCCAGGAAACAATAATCATGAGGACTTCAATAAAATTAGTTTGGATTTAACATTTTACAAGCAATATTACTGTTACAAATACGTTTTCTTGTCCAAACTACTTAATCTGATCATTAATATATGCTAGTTCCAAAATATAAATGTTCTGTACTCAGGCTGGGCAGTAGAGTTGATTAGAAATGCAGGGTCATTAGGAACTGCTGGTGTGGGGTTTTATGTTGTGTCTTCAGTACTTTAGAATTTCTTTCCCCTGAAACCTTTATTTTTATACCTATTAGAGGAATACATGCAGTCTCTCGACAGAGCCTGGAACTTTATTGTATTGAGTACTGCACATGCATGCAGTAATAGATTATCTTACTCCCATCTAAATAAGGGAGACAGACAAGTCTGGTATTCAGGTAATGGCTCTATAGCCATTTGAGTTAGGGACAGAGTTTCTCTTTTCTGCAGTTTTATATACAGAAGTTTTACTTAAGGCTCAAATTACAAGGGGCAAGGTAACATGGGATAGTGACAAAATTTGGACCTTCATTAATTGCTTTAGGATTACAGCGGGGGTTTGTGACCAAGCTCAGCACTGAATCTTAACAGATTCCATTTTGGTCTACAGTTCTCAGCTCATCTTCCCTTTGTACTGGAGTCTGTGGTACTGCATTATTCCTGAAGACAATAAGGTGCCAGCTTACTTTTTTAGAGTAGCTCTGCACTTAAGTGTCCTCAGACAGTTCTCTCAAAGCACTTGCGGTTCTATAGGTAACTAAAAGTGGGAGACCCCAGAGATCTATCATGGGAGGTTTGTTTCTTCAGCTAGTATTTTCTTCGGTCATTTCTGGGAATAGCTGAAGAAGTTGAAACAGACTTTTTCACTAAGATACTATTGGTAGTTCTTGTAAATATATGTAACTTCACTCATTTTGATGCAATTATGAGTTCTCATATAATACAGACTGAGCTAGGCAATACAGACTGAATTATTTATTTGTACTGTATATATCTTCCATTTTGATATGCTTTTTCATGCCAAAGCTAAAGGCATAGGACAATGTTCTTCAGCTGTTCAGCTGCTAATAGCCCTTGAAGCAAACCGAGTCATTTGTAATGCAATTAGTAAACTAGTTTCAGAAATACCATACCAAGGAACAGCTACTGGGGTCACATTGCAATCAAGCACTTCTCTGCTCCAAGACTTTTAGAAACATTTACAAGGAAGTACAGTATATGTGAGTGTAAAAACAACTTCAAGCAAACTCATTAGAACCATGCATTTCTGTAGCACTAAGTCATTGCAACCATTTATAGTGCTTAATCTCTCATTGATAAATATCCTCTCCCCAACGGTTTGTTTACTTTTTTATGATCCAAGAGGGACCATATACTAGGCTGATCTTGAATTTCTTAATAAAGCATATTTCATTAATGCTAATTGAAGTTTTGTACAAATTAAACCTGAGTAAAAATCTGGAGATGTATTTTATACAGAAGCCAAGTATCAGGCCACATAATGAACATATGGTTCACAATGTATTTAGATTTAGTTAAATGTGATTTTAGTCTTGGCCTTCATGGTGCATTGGCAAATTAAATTGTGTTTAGAACTCCAATGGAACCAGAATACAGCTGGGCAAACAAGAGTTTGTTGTTCCTGACAGTTCTTAAAAGATCTTCTTAATTGGGCCGAGAGTCCAATGACAACAGCAGGTTATTAACTGTACAAAATATCTTTTGTTCTTACAGTACTTTTTATTCATTGCCACCACAAGCAGAAATTTTTCTCCGTGTTATAGAAGCATAATGTATGGACCTTATTATAAAAGAATGCAATCTAGTAAATAGTGAACTGAATTTTTTATAAAGGTGTTAAAGCTTTATCTAGATTTTAAAAACTGATGAGATTGAAGCAAGGAGAAGACTTGCAAAGTCTCAGTATGAACACCTAGATGTTTTCTTTCTAAATGTGTAGCCTTTATTTCTAGTTTGTTAGATTTATACCACACAAGACTACTGAAACAATTAATGCCAGATGTGATTGGTTTTCAGCTTTTTCCACCTAGAAGTATGATGACATGTTTTATTTTCTTTAATTATGGCACTGTTATTTGCTACTAACACAATTTCTGTTATAAACTGAGTTACTTTCGTGGTCTTTTCTATTACTAATCTGTCTTTTGTCTCTCAAAGTTGCTCTCCAAAGTCTGAAAAACCTAGAATTTTTCCACACTATTGTCTTTGCAAATCTGCAAAGTGAAATATGATATGAGAATGCCATCAGCAATATTAGATATTTAGCCAAATGCTTTTAACCAATGCAAGCTTATGATAAAATGTTAAGTGCTGTATTTCCTTAGACAACACAAATTGAATAGATCATTGCAGTGACCCATCAACAACATTGTGCAGAGACATTTTTATACACTGCAGCTATGCTTCATCCAAGTGTGTCTATCTTC
>NW_009937641.1:0-49282 GCF_000696875.1 Nestor notabilis
AGGGGGTGTTAATGTATAAAACAATGAATAAAATTTGAAGTATTCTTCATTAACTGGAAAGGGACTAATTGCCTTTCTGGTGGCCTATTTTAACATACCTGGGGGTTCTGTGAGTTTTGAGCCATCTCAGAGTGAGGTATCTGGAGCACATCCCACAGCATCATCCGTCCCCCTGGCACAGCTGCCATTCCCAGCAGGAGCCAGGGCTTGGTGCTGCCCCCCACCACCACCTGCAGAACCAGGGCTCAGACTGGTACCAGAGGGGTTTAGCTGGTGTTTCAGTGTCAGGGTCAAAGGCAGGATGGACAGTTCTCCTATGGAGTGTCTCATCATTAGGGATAACCCTGGTGTGAGATTCACAGCAGCCCAAGTGGAATGAAGTGGCAATTTGTTACTGAATGGTGGCGTTTCTCAAGGAAGACATTGGAAGGGCATAGGCGTGCAGGGAGCTGGAGGAAGCAAAGTCTGGGGTACTTAATAACACCCATGAGACTACCTAACCCATCACTCATCCAGGATGTCCATGGAACAGCAAAACCTTTCCCTGGAGGTGTCATGACCTGGGACAGGAAGTTCTTTTCCTCATGGTGCTGGGACAGAGCTGAGTGGCATCAGCCCCCACCCCATAAATTCACATAGGAATAATGTGACCTTAGATTTTCACATAGGAAAATGCCCTTACTGGCTTACCAAAGTTTTCCTTAAACTGAAAATAATCCTTCTATTATACATTATGAAATTGTACATCATGGAACTATACCAAAGCAGAGCTAGAGAAGAAACGCCTCTTGTAAGATACAGTTAATCACGTAACTGGACTGAAAAACACATGTGCAAATGTGTCTGGAATTTTAACTTTCCAAAGCAAGTTCAGCACCTCCTTCTCCAAGCAATGCCCTAAGTCCATTACTATACCAGCTAATACCAACACTGATTTTTAATCACCACCAAAGTAATTTAGCTCCTCATATTTTGCAGCAAATTGAGGCCAGGCTCCTATTTAGCCACGTGTTTTGTGTTGCTTGGATATGGATTATTATTTCTCAGACAGTGTCTGGAATATTTTATTTTGGCACTGAGTGATCTGGATCATACACAATCATTTGCATTCTCAAAAAGCCAAATGGGTCTGTCTTCTAACTCCCATAAACCCAAAAAAAGCATCCCCCTACTCCCTCTGTCCTGGGAGCTGAGTTTTCACAGCACACTAGATATCTTCTCATTAGTTGTGTTGGGTTTTTTAAGCAGAGTTCAGTTTAACACCACTGAGGCACATCAGTAAAGACAAAGAAAAGAAGTCACGAGGTAGCTGAATGTAAATATATGCCCAGACTAGGATGATAAATACAAATACATGAAATAAGAACAGGGATCAAAGTGCGTGTTCTGACTCAATACAATTAAACCGTATCTAATTCCCATCCCTGTTTCTAAGGGGACTCTCCCTGGCATCGTCTTTCCTTCCAGCAGCTGGATGCCAGGTATCATTCTTCCCACACAATACTGCTCAACTTGTAACTCCTGAGTCAGCAGAAAAATGCAACCCCTAAACCTGAAACGTTTTCTAAAACCAGGAAGATTTTGGTCTTTTCGTTGATATATTTCCAAATGCATCTTCTGTAAACAGAAAACCTAGGAAGTTTTCTCAATACAGGTAATTTGCATATATACTTACCCTCTAGACAATTCCTAGCTTCAACTAAACGCAGAGAAATAATTTAGTGTACACATTTGAAACTCAAGCCATACAACGAATCAGATGCATTTAATTCAGCAGTGCTCTAACGAAAAAAGAACTCCATGAGTAATCAAGAATGTACTTAACCTTTCTCTAAGCAACAGAGAAAAAAAGTTAGTGTGAAATATGTGACAATCCCCTAAAAATATAACTAAAGGGCAAGTGGTAAGGTGTGCTGCAAAAACACAGGCGGCACTAAGGAAACAAGAACCTGACAAACCACAAGAACAATCTGCTCTGGAGTTACACTCAGTAAGAGCTGATGGATGCTCACAATAAAATGAGATGGAGAATGCAAACCTCCCTGAAAATCAGGGGCTGGGTAATTCCAGCAGCAGAGCAGCCCGGCAGGTCTCACTTAGAAAATTCCCGTGGGCTGAAGAAAAAAATACACAAAGGGTTTTTAAACCTAAAATCACACAAAACCTCAGAATTAAAGCTCACATATTTCCCATCACATTTATGCAGTTGCAAGACAGAGAAAGGAAAACAAAGACAACTCAGACCTTTGGGTTTGCTTTCACTCAACATTAAACATTGACTAAAGTACTTGGAAGTGTGCAGGAATCCTGGGTGTGCCAGGGAGTGAAGAGGCACCTGGTTTTGTACTTGTGACTCAATGTAGGGGGACCAACTGATGCTTCTGAAGAGTCAGGAACCTCTTTTATCATGTCAGATCCTTTAAATATATACAAAAAGAGTCATGCTTATGTTTCTCTTTCTGAAAAGGCAGCCCAGTCCTAAGCCTTGGGAAGAGCAGGATTATTAGAAAAGAGTTAACTCAGCCTCTCAAAACAAAGGGAAATGGTTGCAATGGAAAGACAAGCTGCGTGGCACAGGATTGCAGGGGGCTGAAAACCTGCCCATGATCAGGCACATGACCAAAGAATCAGACTAATTAACACCAGTTCTTCAACCATGGTGATCCCTGGTGTGTGAGCAGCTCAGACAGCATCTGATGAAGCGGAGGAGTCATCCCATGCCTGGTCACAGGTGAGGCTGGGCTGGAACCAGCTCATGAAGACTTGGTAGAAATGAAGGGTGGTTGTTTCCAGCCTTCTGCTGCTCAGGCTATAGTTGGCATGTTCCTTCATTGCATCAGATAAAATCATCTTCCACATCTTCAGTTCGATGCAGAGATGACTGTCAGCTTAAATCACTGGCTCCAGTCAAGCCACTGAGTTATGATGCCTATAGATTTTGAGGGAGAGAATAACTGGGAGTGGGAGCGATGCAGAAGATACCCTGAAGGGAGAACATTCTGAGGAACAGCTGCCTCCTGCAGAAGACATGCAGATCACGTCACCCATCCAGGGTGAACACACACAGTCCGCAGGGTCCGTGAGCTGACACTGCGATGACAAGGGTGCTGCTGGAGCACGAGCCACGCTCCTCGCCATGCACGGGCACAGCAGAAGTGCTCTGAAGAGGAGTCTCTGCTGCCTCCCAGATAGCAGAGAATAAAAAGTTAATGTCACCTGAGAATGCACAAACATTTCTCAGCTGTAAGAGGCATTCTGCTAAAAAAATACCTGCTGTACCACTGCTCCTGCAGAGGCCACCCACTGCAATTGACTTTGACCTCTGCCCACAGCCTGAGCTGCTTCATGTGCTGAAGTACGAGACTGAGCTGAATCAGGCTTGGGAAGAGTTTTTCTGCAGATCTGGACTTAGTTCAGTCAGTTTTGGGAGCTTAGACAGAAAAACATGTCTGTACTTGCAGAAACCTCAGAAGTTTTTGTTTCTCAGCGATTAACTGGAGTCTGGGCAGGTTTTCTCCGCACCGGGTCCTAAAGGCTGTTACCAGAAGTTTGGTGCTGTCCCTGCACGCAATTATAAAATGAAGAAATGATGGAATATTCAGAGTTTAAACTCCTGAACATCAGTCTTCGAGTCTACATTCATAAAATTAAGTGGTTTGATCTTCAGAAGTCCCAAATGATGAATAATTTCTGCCAACTTACATCTTTTGTAGAAGGGGAGAACTAAGACAGATGTATTTGAACAACCTGCTCTAGTGGAAGGTGTCCCTGCCCATGGCAGGGGTGGAACTGGATGAGCTTTAAGGTCCCTTCCAACCCAAACCAGCCTGGGATTCTGAGATTTGTAATATGAAGAACATTTAATTCAAAGGACCCGTGCTACAACATGGTTTGAGGTGGGCGCTTTAAGGCAATTACTGCACTTGCTTCCACAACTGCACAGCAAGCTCATGAATCTCGTGTATTTAAAGCCTGAGCTGGTACATTTAATGCATGAAAACTGTCCCGCTCTTGGGTTATGCAGCTTCTGGACACTTCTCCAGCAAATCCAGAGGGTCGACAGCAGAGTGCGTCCAGGAGCATTCCAGCTGCAGGGAAACAGAGCCCAGCATTGCGGCAAGCGGGACGGGGCAGGAGTGGAAACAGGACTCACAGCCACCCCATTCCCGAGAGATTCTGCCAGCAAGATTCCCACACAACTGATAGAAGGTCCTATAGTGTCGAGACCTGTTAAAAAAGCTGGCAAAAACACTTTGTTAAAAAAATGGGGTCTGCATTCGGCTGGGAAGGGTAGTTCCGTTTAGTTTCCTGTTTATAGCCTCAGGGGGCTCCGAGGGGTCATTTCCATCTGAAAACTCCTATGGAAAGGTCACAGACCTTATTCACAGGCACTGGCCAAGCATAAATACTGACCCTGCTGGGGCAAATAAATCAGTTAACGTGACTGGGTATCATTAGGCCAAACACTAACAGCAGCACTGCTTTCCCTCCTCCATTCTCACCATCTCGAAGCACTGTTAGCAGCAGGGCTTCGTGAAAAAAGGTGTAGGGGCTTTATAAAATAACACAGGAAACCTGAAAACCCATGTCAATAAGGTGCCCCATTCCTGGGAAAGCAGAATAAGGAGAGTAAATCATATCAAGTTTGGAAGCTGGATTTGAAAGTTAAAGTTGGGGCTACTGATTGTTCACATGACTCTGAAATAGTAATTGCTGCAGCAATAAAGGGAATAACCAGCTACTTTTATTAGTATTAAAATCCAAATTAAAAGCATAGATGCAGGTATAGGCTCCAGATTTAAAAATAAATAAATTAAATGCCAGGGCAAAACATAACCTCTCACTTTTCAGATTTCCAAGCCAAAAGGTATGAAAAACACCCAAAGTGTCATTCTGCTGCTCAAGGTTATGTATTTAGTGTTCTATGCCCTCACAAATCCATACTCAGAACTGGTTAGGGAGTGGGTCTTTTCCCACTTTTTTTCCATTCCATCATTTTATCTGCTTGATCTCATCTCTTTTCCTGATTCCCTTCGAAATGGTGATGCTCTTGATCACTCAACTTGTTCATCTAAACCACAAGACCAACTTTTTGCCACCTGCAGATGGGTGATGCAATCATGGTAGTGTTTAGACATGAATTTGTCCTTTACTCATAAGTTATAATTCTCATGTAGATAAAACTTTGCCATGTGGACCCAGTATCATGGTTGAGAACATTGTCTTATGAAGTCTGTGGGTTTAGTCCATTTTTAAGCGAAGAAGTCAGGCAATTCAACAAGAGTTTTAACAGTTCTGTGCCATCTTTAACTGTGTTTTGTACATATTTTATATATCACAATATTTAAGCAAATAATATGACATATCATAAATAATAAAATCCATAGATGAAAATATCAGGAATTCTACTGCTTAAACGGAGAAGCTGATAATTCCGTGCCCAAGATATAATTTCAATTACAATGAAACGAAGTGAATATAAACCCAGCAGTGTTACTGCACTTATTTATATCTCAGCTACCATAAAACATGCAGCCCACTTGCAGTGCCGCTCCGGAGGAGAATTAGCATTCGAGCTCTAACCTGCTAACCCTATCACTGGGATAAAATCTAACAGGAAAATTGAATCTCTAAAATTATTAACATTATGACACAAGAAGCAGGTAATTTCGAGCCAGCGCTCACTGAGCTGCTGGCTGGTTCACTCATTACTCCATGGCAAAGAAAACCAGCGTCTCATCTTACCTCAACAATGCTGTAGCGTCAGCAGCAACCAGTCACGTCTTGGTGGAGTCAAATACTCCAGCATATGCTTGTTTACTCCAGCTGAAAAAAGACTGAATTTCTTCTTATCACCTGGAAATGGCTTGATTTTCCTTATCGTCCTTATCTTCACAGCAACTGTTTTGCAAAGCTCTTCAAGGAGTATCATAGGGAGTATGCTGAGGATAAAAATTAAACCCTTACGAGAAAGATCATTTTAGTGGATCGTCACTAAGCAAGAACATGAGCATCAAAAATTGGGGTTTGATTGTTAGTGTTGCTGTTTGCTTGACTGGATTGTCAGAGCTTACCAGCTTTCCTGTATAGCCATATAAAATTCAAGACAGATGCATTCCCTTTAAATGCTTGCATGTATACATGCTTATTTGCATAGAAATTCCTCATATTTGCATAGAAATCCCTAATTCTAGTTAGTCTTTATTATTTCTTCAACAAGTTAAAGGGAATAGCTCCATTCAGGAGGTGAGGACTTTCCCAATAAGGGAAAACACAAAAGCTGTAAGAATTCCTCTTAATGAGAAATGTGCGTAAAATTAAGTCATATAGTGAGATAAATAGTTTCTAAGACAGAAGATAATTCTAAGCATTACTTTAACACTCCACAGGGCAACCTTGGTATAACTCAGGATCCCACTACTGTCATGTAGTAATAGATTAATAGAATCACAGGATCCCAGACTGGTTTGGGTTGGAAGGGACCTTAAAGCTCATCCAGCTCCACCCCCTGCCATGGGCAGGGACACCTTCCACTGGACTAGGTTGCTCTATAAAATTCTTCAAAGACTTGCTAAGACCCAACAACAAAAACTTGCAGAAAAAAAGAAAAGCTAAGATTAGCTCTTTCCCCGAGCAGTTCAACCTATAGGAAAACCAGCATCGAATGGCCCACATAGAGAATGGAAATACACAGCAGAAATCAGGAAAATAAACCCAGAATCCCCTCAATCTGTTGTTAATAATCACAGAAAACAAGCAAACTATTTTGGAAATTCAATTTGCTGTTTAGTTCCTGAGTGCACACACTGCACCAGCAGGCAGACAGCAAACATTTTGGCACGCATTGAGACAAGCAGGATTTCCAAGCGCATTCCCAGAAGGATGCTGCCATTTGTCACTGTTTCATTAGGAGGGGGGAGCGGCACGGCCGGTGGGGCGGCTCACGCCGAGGGCTCTGAGCACAGCACACCCGTCTGGAGAGGCACTGAGGAGGAGATCCCAGCCCACCTGGACAACCACCATGACCAACGTCTTGCCCTGTATTCCTTCCGGCGCACTGCCTCCTCGGGCAAACCCCCTCACACCACGCTGCACCTCGCTGTTCTCTTTAAGAAAAGGCTCTAGAGACAAACAGTCAAGTTAAAAAACCGAGGGAGGGTTAAATCTCCATCTGGCCTGAACCTGTGTGAATATTCAGATTTCCTCTGATCTGCGTGGACTGGGGCCAGCCGAGGATCTGACCTTTCAACCGTGAGCCACTAACCAGCTTCCTACCTGGGACAGCATTTCATGGCTGGGTCCCCAGACACAGACCCCCTGAGCCCTGGGCTTCCGTGGGGGCTGAAGAAGCTCAATATAAATCAACTGTGTGGGTAAGGAGGAAGAACATGGACTCACATTTTAGAAACCCAGGGCAGGATCCAATATCAGTTATGTGAGGTTCAAGCATCGGAATCACAGAATCACAGAATGGTTTGGGTTGGAAAGGACCTTAAGATCATCTAGTTCCAACTCCCAACAGTTATCTGAGAAGACTGTGGTAATAACATATTGGGTATAGTGGAAACACCAAAGAGGTTGGTAATTCAGGGTCCTCATAGACAGTTTAATCACTGAATATATTGTATTTTCAGTCCTACTGCATTCCAGCTACAGGCAACTAGACAGGAATCTCATTACATATATTCAGATTTAAATCATTTGAGGCAATAAGCACATGCTGTGTGCTCTGTCAAAAGCTGTGGATGCTTCTAAAGAAAGCTTTAAAGAAAAAGCTTTCTCAAAGAATTCAAGAGTCAAGGAATTGAGAAATCAGGGGTTACATTAAGGGCAAAAGACAAAAAATATTCTCAAATATTAGGTATAGACTGAACATCCTTTAACGTCAATATTAATTTGCTACACAGTAACTAAAACACCAGCAAATTATTCTTAATCGAGCCACTTCAGTTTCCACGGACATATGCCAAAAGGTTTAAGCTCGAATGGTCTATACAATGGCAAAGAAAGATAAAGAAAATACAGTTCAGTCTGGTATTTGTGTCTCCACTTTGACACCTTTTGATCTCTCAGCCTTTCAAATTTTATCTCAGCAGGTTTCTTCTAAACCATGAAAGGCAACAATTAAAATCCACTCACTAAAATAAACAGTGACTATGAAAACAAACAGAGAAGTTCAGGGACAAGGAACTGACTGTCCACAGAGGAGGTGAGATGGCTTCTTGACAGGAGCCTTCGTTTTACCTAAATGCATTGAACTCCCGAGTGGGGTATAAAGGGAAAGGTGCTGAACTCAAAGCCTGGAGGTGGGTGGGTTTGGGCTTGTTTTTTAAGAGTCATCCCTTTATGCAGTATTGCTATTTCTTTGCTGTTAAAAGGCAGCTTTAGGCTGCTTTGCTGCCATGCCAACACTGCTTTGGAGAAGCACCGAGCATGATTGAACAGAAAACAGGAAAACCCAGAAGCTATCACCAGTAAAACCGGCACTGACCTGTCAATGATAATTTTTGGCCTGTTATCCAAGGCATCATTTTGGGATACAATTCCTTCAGAGCAGAGAAGCACACAACTGGTTTCTCTTCAGATCCAGTGCTGCATGATCTCCTCCATCATATCATAGGATCACAAACTAGTTTGTGTTGGAAGGGAGCTTAAAGCTCCTCCAGCTCCAACCCCCAGCCATGGGCATGGACAACTTCCGCTAGAGCAGGTTGCTCCAAGTCCCATCCAGCCTGGCCATCACCTCCATCCTCATGTCACAGTGTCAATATCCAGGCAGCACTGAGTAGGTGCAGGTCCATGGCAGACATAAACACACTCCAGAAGCAGCACCAGAAATTGCTCACACCCCTGGCTGGTCAGAGCAAAACCCAATCTTAACCTTCAGAAAGAGACAGAGACCAGCTTTGGTAGCCTCTTACCTAGGGAGCACCATTCCATTAGCATTTCTTAATCAAAAGATCTTGATTACAAGCTATTGTTGTCTAAACTATTTTCTTTGTAAGTGCCAAGCAAATTCCTGAGCAGAGCAGAAGCTTGAGGAACCAGTCTTGACAGGGCACTGCAAGAACTGGACCTCAAGTAGATGAACGTTCAGGATGCTCTGCCCTTCCTGAAGCAATACTAACTGAATGCATGTGTTAGTGCTGCAATAAGTGATGTTGTCTTCATAGTCATACTTCCAGCAGAAGCATAATAAGTAATATTTTGCCAAAGCTATTGTGACCCAGAAAACTATACATGAATCACAGTATCAGAAATCAGTACACGGAAGCAGCGGCTCAGCGGACAGGTATATGGCAAATCTACTTCTTAGAGCAAGGTTAAAATAAATTCGGTGTTTTCCAGTGGTGCAATACATTATATTGACAAGATAGCTGAAAATACCATAAATAAAATGGATTTTATCATCTTGTATCAGTCTCTTGTGGATAATATTGGTTATTTCAAGAATACCTCCTCCAGCATCAAATGTAATTCAGCAGTAAAATAGACTTTAGTTGCTCAAGCCAAGCAACGGAGCAGGGAGATGCTACACTGCACTTTTACTAATGAATTAATAGATCCATGTGCAATCTGTGCTTTAAGGAATGGATGCTCCCAGCCCGGTCCCATCTTGGTGCCCCATATAATAAATTGTGAGAGCAGAACAACAGATGCTATTTACTTAACGCACATAGGCTTTCATTTTTGAAGATGAATTAGAAATGATTGTTTATCTTTTCAGCAGAAACTGAGCAGTTTCTAACTCCAGAAGCCTAAATACTCACTGCTATTGTTTGCATCGGGGGTTATCCTCAACCACATTCCCACTAATAAAACTGGAACTTCTGCTAAATTGCAGACTCTAACAGATACTTTGCTTTTAATTGCTTTCAAAACTGCTCACTCTCTGACAGTGCGGGTGCACTCCTCACTGTGTGATACATTTATTTACTCCGCTGTGCTTTTGGAGCTCACTGAATGTTTATAATTAGGTTGTGTAACCATGCGAACCTTCAGCTGGTGTTGGCTGGTTTTGAAACAGTCTTGTTCTGCGTTTTGAAAGAAGGAAGAGCTACAACACACCATGAAAATTATGCAGCAGACTCTGTATTTCCAGTGGAGAAAAAGAATCCCAGTTAACAGTTATAATTACGCTATTTAAAATGCTGTTTAGGTGTAGAGCAGGGTGATGTTTCCCATTGCAATGTAAATGCCAGCAGTGACATTCAATTGGCTGCAAGGCCATTGCCAGATGTTTCCTGCCCCAGTCCTACACTGGCTCTCACATCCAAGTGGGAAGTTCTGCTCCAAAACCTGAGCTGCTGAAGCAGGCCCTCAGATACAGCAGGCTTTAGGGGTCAGCTTTTGCGTTTACATGCAATGGGAAAGTCTCGAGCTGGATGGGCAGCTCTAAGCACTTTGGCAACAGTCTGGTTTGGGTTGGAAGGGACCTTATAGCTCCTCCAGTTCCAACCCCCTGCCACGGGCAGGGACACCTTCCACTGGAGCAGGTTGCTCCAAGCCCCTGTGTCCAACCTGGCCTTGAACACTGCCAGGGATGGGGCAGCCACAGCTTCTCTGGGCACCCTGTGCCAGCGCCTCAGCACCCTCACAGGGAAGAGCTTTATTGCATTAAATAAATGTACCTGTGCATGCTGCCTCCAAAAGCACCTAAACTGTGCAAGTCTCAAACATCCTTCAGGTCTTCTGGAACTGTGACAGAGCCAGGGGCAGAGTAAGATCTTCCTTTGGGAAGCAGGACCAACATCACCTGAAGTGGAGGCTTTCCAAGCCATCTTTCTCCTGGGCTGCTCCTGGTGATGGTGGCAGTGACTGGTGGTGCAACGAGCCAGCCCCGAGTCCTGTATCTCAGCACAGGGATGGAGCTATCGCTGCTCTCACCTGCTGAGGTCCCGTTGGGTAGGGTTTATCTCAGCTGCTGCATAAATCACTGCTACTTTCTGATCCCTGAAGGACAATGTGATTTCAAACACTCGGGTGGCTCCTGGCTGCTGTCACACGAAGCAGTGGCATTGACACTTGCTGTGGAGACAGCCCTCGGCGATCAGCCTAACCTTAGCTTCTGTGGAGCTCCTGAAGTCACAGGAGTTTAAAATAGACGATATCTTTTCATTTAGGTAGTTTCAAATCCAGAATTAAGGGTCTGTTTGGGTTTTTTTTTCTTTTCATTATGTCATGAAAACATGATTTTTAAATTGTTCTCGGTGCTTTCTGCACTAAGAATTAGCATTTGGTGTCAGGTTTAACCATCTGTTAACACACATGTGACAGCAAGGTTCTCCCTCACATCACCCATAAAGAGTCTCCACCCCACACGTGATGAAGTTAGCTCCACACAAACATTTCCAGTCACAGCTCCACACATCTTGTCAATCCTCCGCGCACATTTTCTGGTAAGCTCTGAGGAGCTGTGTGATTTTCCCTTAGAACGATGATTTTCCCTTAGAATGCTGACAATGATTGAACATGGGCCATATGACATGTCTCTGCTGAAGCTCTGTCATCTTCCTGTGCTTCTGTTGCAGTTGTAGCCGAAAGAGTTATGCAAATACATGAGTTTTCCGTTCAGACTCAAATAATAATCATGCAATATCAGATTCATTATTAATTTTTCCTCATTTTTTCTTCCCCAAAACAACCCCACATATTTCCATTTTCTTTCCCTTCAGAAGTTTTCAGTCAAAACCAAATCAACATAAACTGCAGGCTCTGCATTGATATCATTGACGAAAAGTGAACAGGAGGCAGGTAAAGGTGCAGGCCCCTTCGACCCTACCAACACCAACCCTCTGCAGCCAGGAAGGATCTTTATTTTGCTTGGAGATACAGATTTGCACCTCTTGCCTTTGTGACAGTTACTGCATTTAACATCCTCCTATGAATGTCACGGCCAAAGATTTGCATATCAAATCTGAGACTGCCCCATCCCTGGCAGTGTCCAAGGCCAGGTTGGACACAGGGGCTTGGAGCAACCTGCTCTAGTGGAAGGTGTCCCTGCTCATGACAGGGGGTTGGAACTGGAGGAGCTTTAAGGTCCCTTCCAACACAAACCATTTTAGGATTCTGTGATATGATACTAAAATACAAGCTCTGGATTTAGTGCAGAACCAGGATTTACCCCGACGCACCTGACAGCAGATGGAGCAGAGTCTGTACAGAACCCAGTTAACTTTGGGAACGTCTCTGGGAAGAGGTTTGGCTCCTCAGAGCTCCCTGCAACAGGAAAATGCTGGAGCTCAGACGTGATGTGGAAGTTCTGCTGCTGGGTGACAGCCCAAGGTGTCTCATGCTGCAAAGACTTACAGGAACAGCAGAAATCAGAAGCAATATTTTGCCAGCCTGCACGTCCCTCGGTGTTAGGAGGTAGCACAGCATAGTGCGGATCATCTTGAAACCCTTCTGAGATTTAAATAGGTCAGATCCCTCACTCAATGTCATGCAGGAAATTGTACTTCCCCACAGTTGCATTTCAGAATGTATAATCAGCCCATTTACGTATTATCATTACAGAAGCAACAGCAAACTACAGATTGGTAAGTACCTCAAGCTTACCCTCACACACTTGTGCTTTAATGCTTCTAAGTTATTCCAACACTCAGCTCTTTGCTTTATATCACTGCATTTCGAACATACAGAACAGAAATTGGTTTAAATAATGTGCTGAAGAGAATACTTTGAGACTGTGCAATATACGCTGTGCTTGGCAGCATACAGGACACATGTCAAGATAAATAACTAAAGCTCAGGAGTTAAAGTATTCAGGCACGATAAGAGGAAATATGACACACTGATGGCTTCCAAACACCACTAATAAAAACAGTGACTCTAGCAAAGCACAAAGTTACAGCGTATTCCCTTAACAAGAATAATGAGTCAGGGAAGGGAAAGAAGTAGATGGTAGAAGGAGAAGTGAGAATATACCCACAAGTCGCTCAGTCTAGGACAATAATCCACTTCTTAGTTTTTGTGTCTGTATCATCCATCCAAATAAGTTGCTGATGCACAAGTCTGTCACAGGCTGTAAGTCTGGTAGGAAAGATTGGAACATTATGTTAATGCACCACGAGCCGAGAATACTGAACCCAAACAAACAAATAAAGGAACCAGAAGACAGAGCTTTGTCACCACAGAGGCTGTCATGCATGGGAACAGCAATAAACTGCCAAGGAAAAGGAAAGATGCGTTTGCTCCTGATGTGTGGGAAACAGCCCATTGCCATCTGAACGTGGGATTGGCCCTCCAGGGACACACAGCAGCATCCCTCCAGGAAAGCTTACTGCGCTTCATCTGTAGGGTACTCCAGGTCTCTCCACGTGCTTACATGAACTAGCACTGGCAGAATACATTATAAAGTAAAAAGAGCATTAAGGCGAAGGCATATGTCAGAGTTACATTTCAGGGTGTCATGTAAGGGATCAGCTACAGCCTGAGAGACCTGGGCTGGTTCAGCTGCAGAAGAGAAGGCTCCTGAAGGGGACACCTTAGAGCAGCTCCAGTGCCTAAAGGGGCTCCAGGAGACCTGGAGCGGGGCTTTGGACAAGGGATGGAGGGACAGGACAAGGGGAATGGCTTGAACCTGCCCGAGGGGAGACTGAGATGAGCTCTGAGGCAGAAGCTGTTCCCTGTGAGGGTGCTGAGGCGCTGGCACAGGGTGCCCAGAGAAGCTGTGGCTGCCCCATCCCTGGCAGTGTTCAAGGCCAGGTTGGACACAGGGGCTTGGAGCAACCTGCTCTAGTGGAAGGTGTCCCTGTCCATGGCAGGGGTTGGGGCTGGATGAGCTTTAAGGTCCCTTCAACACAAACCAGGCTGGGATCCTGTGATCTTAAACAATAAAGCAAACTGATCATAGAATCATAGAATAGTTAGGGTTGGAAAGGACCTTAAGATCATCTAGTTCCAAAATGATGATAAGCAGGACAACAAAGGTGATCTCCCTGTGTTATGCTTTTATGGACTCAAGAGTGATACCTGGATAAAATATCAGTCCTGAAAGGACCAAGGTCAGAAGACAGCCAGTCCTATGGCAAATAAAGGAAGCGCTGAAGCAGGAAGCGCTGGAAGAGTAGAGCACAGCTTGGAACCTGCTGCATCCTCACCAAGCAGGAGGATGCAAATGTGCCTCAGCTCATCTTCCTTTATATTTTTGGGACAGGCTCATGCCACTGCCAATGAAAGCATTGACATGGAAGGCACATTCCAGGAGGATGAATCTATACGAGGAACGCTTTGGCATGCTTTTCCTTCAGGCAGTTTGTCCAAATCCAGTGAGCTTTAGTCACTGCGCTACCAACCCTTGGCTCTTACCGACTGCAATGGAAGCCAGGCGAAGCCACAAGAAACCTTGACGTGACGAGGCTGGCTGGTGTTAGCACCCCAGCAGAGCCCCTGCACATCCTGGAGCCCCAGTCCCAGCTCCTGATACAATGGGGATGTCTCTGGAAAGGACATGGTCTGCTTGGGTGGGTTTAAGCAGGGCGGTTCAACACTACCTCTCAATAACACAGCACTACTGAAGTCACCACAAGAGAGACATTGAGGTGCTGGAGTGGGGCCAGAGAAGGGCACCGGAGCTGGAGCAGGGCCTGGAGCACAAGTGTGATGGGGAAGGGCTGAGGGACCTGGGGTTTAGTGTGGAGAGGAGAAGGCTCAGGGGGGACCTGATCGCTCTCTGCAACTGCCTGACAGGAGGATGGAGCCAGGAGGGGGCTGGTCTCTGCTCCCAAGGAACAAGGGGTGGGACAAGAGGAAAGGGCCGCAAGCTGCCCCAGGGCAGGTTTAGATGGAGCTGAGGAACAATTCCTTGCCCAGAGGGTGCTCAGGCATTGGAACAGGCTGCCCAGGGCAGGGCTGGAGTCACCGTCCCTGCGAGTGCTCAGACACCGTGTAGACAACACCCTCAGTGCCAGGGGTTAGTGGTGGCCTTGGCAGCGCTGGGATAAAGGTTGGGCTGGATGAGCTTGAAGGGCTTTTCCTACGTGGGTGATTCTGTGACTCTATGATTCTATGCCCTTTCTGTAAATACTTGTCTTGTGGTGCTCATGGGGATCTCACAGCTCACCCTGTGCTCTGCGCTCCCCGCCGCTGTCCTCCTCTGCCACTTCGCCTCCTCGGCACTCAGCAGATACACATGAAACTTCAGTAAACTGTGAAATGAACTGTCATTCAGCAGAGCCAGGCTTTTAATAACGTGTGCTTACTAATACATATTGCCACCAGCCTCTAAAGCACAGTCCCCATCACAACCAGGAGGCCTTTCAGAAAGTTTAGTTGTAGAGCAGATTTGTAAAGATACAGCTTTCTCCCCTCTTCGCCAAAGAGGGGCATTCCTAAGTGCAAAGTCAAATCCTTTCCACTGATCCTAATGGCAAATGCTAAGGAGGAGGAAATGAGACTATTAAACCCTGCTAAAAGGATTCAGATGAGTTACCACTTTACAGATTTTATTCTTAAAAGATTTTTTTTCTAACTGACTAAAATTAGGATGCTTAAGCACTGCGTACCAGCGATCCTGATTAGTTGTATGTCTTGAGGGATATCTGAAGGATTCAGATAACCAGCGCTTTTCATTTCTATGTGAATTTTGGATTCAGGGGAAACATGAATTTCAGATCATCCAGACTTGGATAACAAGGTTTCATGTATTCGAAGCTTGTCTACATTAAGAAGTTGCCCAAGAGCTATTCTGCATTTTATGTGTAACACATCAACAAATGAAAGAAAGATTTAGAAAGAAGTTATTAATGCCGGGAAGTAAGCAGAAGAGCACCTATAATGAAGTACATTGTGCATGTAACTCAGAAAGCAGCACATTAACCTGCTGCATCCAAGTGCTTCGCAATTCCTCTCTAACTGGATTCAGACTGGAGCCACTCCAGGCCTTCCTGCACCAGCAGGGATTTTACTCGCAGGTAACCAGCTCACTTGGAGCAAGTGGCAGTGAGATGCTGTAGCTGTGCTTTATTTCTTGCACGTTCACATGTGCAGTGAGACTTCTGAAGGACCTAAATGGCCGTAAAGGCTCAGCTGTGTTCAGTGCTTTGGAGAAGGCTACCTTTGATAAACACATATGGCCAGTGCAGCCAAACAACAGGGATCCACAGGAAAATGCCCCAAAATCTATTTACAAGTGCTACTGCTACTACATGGGGAACATCAAAGAGCAACTACTGAAAGCAGAATGATTTCTGAAATACTGACATCCTATTAAGAGGAACATTAGATAACAGATCACAGAACTTAAAAATATACAACTATTGAATTGTGGTGCCAAAAGACAAAGACTAGATGAGCAGAAGCAGATTGACACCAGACAGAGGGGAAAGTGCCACACAACCAGGACCCCCCTGTCCCCTCAGTGGTGGCAGAACTGCTTGGGAGAGTTTCCAAAGCTCAGTGTAAAAGCCTTTATAGCAGTTTATTTGGTCTGAGATAAAAGCAGTGTGGATACAAACGAAGACAGTTGTCATCTGAGCTGGCCAGATGCTCCCAGAGCTGCTATATGTATTCTTTACTTTAAATAGAAGGAAAAACAAACCCTGAGAGAGCAATCCAGCCCCAGCTCCCGCCCAGTGGTGGTAAGAAGTGCTAGCTTTCAAGGCACTTGGAAGATTTACTTATGAGGGTGCTGAGGCACTGGTACAGGGTGCCCAGAGAAGCTGGGGCTGCCCCATCCCTGGCAGTGTTCAAGGCCAGGTTGGACACAGGGGCTTGGAGCAACCTGCTCTAGTGGAAGGTGTCCCTGCCCGTGGCAGGGGTTGGAGCTGGAGGAGCTTTAAGGTCCCTTCAACACAAACCAGTCTATGGTTCTACGATTTTCCCCCTCCCAAAGTTTGTCAAACTTCAGATACATTTTCAAAGGCATATTAAGAGTAAGCACGTCCAGACTTCTGAAAATTAAGAGGCTAAAGATATTTTCCCCCAGCATTTATTTATCTCAAGTGATCCCAGCTTTTGACATTTTGTCTCTACATTAGATGCTCTCTCATCTCATCATCAAGCAAACACGCTATCTTCAGCACAGTCATTTCTTCTTACTCCATCACACTAGCAAAGATCTTGCAGGACAAATAAAACTCTGCTTGGCACCGCTAAAACACTTTGGTCCCCAAGCAGGGCTGGAGCACCCCCCTGACTCTCAATGCTCATACTAGAAAGACTGCACTTTCTTAACCAGCAGGGAAAGGAAAGGGGGATTTTAAATAGTATTACATTAATTTCTCATTAAAATAAAATGATGGTGGGTTAAAAGCCGGAGTAATTGCAGTGGCACAGGATGGAGACCAAGCTCAGGTCACCGAAAATGTGACCATCAGTAAGAGCTGAAGCCCCAAATAGCTGTTTGCTCTGTAACAGCTGTGCTGTCCAAGGATCAGCACACCAGATGGGAAGACACAGATGCTGGAAAGCCAATGTAACCTGCAAGTAGGCAGCAGGGAAAACTTAAAGGGGAAGAAAGGTTGTCAATATTAATGGAACATCAAACCTTCCAGGAACATCAACATCAGGTGATCAAAACAGAACAACCGAACGAAATCCCCTGCCAGTGAAGAAGTAGCAATAAAGGCGAGACAGCAGCAGAAGTTATTGATTCCAGGCTCGCTGGAAGAGCAGAGCTTGCAGTTGTATCTGAAGGCAGAGAAGGAACTCTGAGACCCAGCGAACCACAGAAATACCTACGCATGGCTGCTCTCCAGCATCGCACCTCGATGATGGTCAGCTCACTCCTCCAAAACAGTGACAGATACAGCTCACTACATTGACTTTATAACTGCACTACTTCTCCTTAAATGCTTCACCATTTACTTATTTCTTCCCATTTTTTTCAATGAAATGGTGATGGTAAAAGTACAGCAGGAGGAGCAGACAAATTACCCGAGTTTTACCAGTCAGTTACTACTGGAAGGTGGCAACTTTATGGGAGAGAGAGAGCAGAGGAGGTTTTATTTTCTTCTGGGCTAAAAGAATAAAACCTCAAAGTTTGACAGGAAAGGAAACTTTTGAAGTTATAGCAGCAAGTTGAATCTGATGAGGGTGGGTAATACCAAGTGTCTGCATGTCCCAACCTCTGCTCTGCACACTAGGAGCAGGGAGGCAGGGATGGGGATGGTCCACTACACCTCCCTGCAGCCTCAAACACATCTCCTGTCCCTGTCGAGGTGCCTACATAAGAAATTCTCCTTCTGGGCTGCGTTATCTGAGGTGCGACTCATTTGGTGAGTCCGGATTGACATATTTTATCAAACAAAAACATTATCCTTGCCCTTTATAAATCCAAGCTGCTGTTCTGCTAACAGCAGAGACATCACCAGCATCTCACTAACGGACCAAAGCCAATGCAGGCCCAGAGAGAGTAAATTACCAGCAGGATTAGACTCCAGGAGGAAGAGGCCCCTTCTTTGACCCACCAGCCCCGCCTGGAGCAGACAATGTGGGGCAGTGTTTCGTGGAGTGGTGGGAACAGGAGACACAGAGTGGTTCTGCCACCCTACAGGGGAGGAGGAAAGGCAATTTTTGTTCAAATGAGGAAAAAGAATTAACTCTGGAGGGTCTCAAAAACTTAAAGAAGATTGTTCAAGCATCAACAGTTCATTAAAAACAACCCCACCGTTACTTAATATCATGGTGTAATGAAGCAGAGTCATAACAACAGAGCCCCTCCTGCCATAGGGAGTTTTTACATTATTTGACACTGTACTTTGATAGTCATTTTTATTGAGTCCCAGCCTGGTTTGTGTTGAAGGGACCTTAAAGCTCCTCCAGCTCCAACCCCTGCCACGGGCAGGGACACCTTCCACTAGAGCAGGGTGCTCCAAGCCCCTGTGTCCACCCTGCCCTTGAACACTGCCAGGGATGGGGCAGCCACAGCTTCTCTGGGCACCCTGTGCCAGCGCCTCAGCACCCTCACAGGGAAGAGCTTCTGCCTCAGAGCTCATCTCAATCTCCCCTCTGGCAGGTTCAAGCCATTCCCCTTGTCCTGTCCCTCCATCCCTTGTCCAAAGCCCCGCTCCAGGTTTCCTGGAGCCCCTTTAGGCACTGGAGCTGCTCTAAGGTGTCCCCTTCAGGAGCCTTCTCTTCTCCAGCTGCCCCAGCCCAGCTCTCTCAGCCTGGCTCCAGAGCAGAGCTGATCCAGCCATCGCAGCAGCTCCATGGCCTCCTCTGGAGTCACTCAAGCAGCCCCAAATCCCCCATGTCCTGTCAGACATGGTCAGTGTTTCCTTCACGGAAGCTGTGTGCATTGCACACTGCTGTTCTCCGAGGCCTTTCCCTCAGACACTGTGCCGGCTCAAGGGATTCCTGGCTGGATCCCAGTCCTACCCTGCTGCTGGAGCACGAGGATAATTTTAGCTCAGAATACATTAAATAAAAGAGTCAAGATAATATACTGCTTCTGGGGAGAAAACTCATAAATGTATTTTCGCATTATTTAGGTAGTAAAAAGGAACAAGCACAAGCGAATTCAGAGGGGCATGATTAATACCGAAATTGCTCATAAGTCAGCTCGGTTTAGTAGCTTTTCCCGTGTCACACGCACTGAGCACCGCATCACTGTGGCTTGCAGCAAGCAGTACATCTGCCACAACTTTCACAGCCAGCCGAATATTTAATGTAGGCCTTTAGCACACGACCAAGGTGGAGCGATCTGGAGAGCAGCAACCCCTCTCCTGTCCGTCAGGGAGCACAGCCCTGGAGAAGAGAGACACGGCCTTGGTGTCTCAGGCTGCACAGCACCAAGAGGGGACCAGAGCCAAGAAACTCTTCTTGCATTCATCACAAGTTTACAGAGTCTCACACAAAGAAAGGCTCCACAAGAAAAAGGTAATTTAGGTCAGTCAGAGAAGTGTATATTAAAACCACAGAGATGGGTTTCAGAAGTCTGGATCCAAAAGCCAAAGTCTAAATGAAATGCTTGAAGAAATATTATTTACACCCAATGCTTTGAGAGCAGCAAAACCTTGTTCTAAAATGATGTTTCTAACCCCATTTAATAAACTGGATATACAAAGAATAAATTTAAAGTTAGCTCCATGAAGGCTGTCAAAATCCACAGCATTTATTTACAGGAAAGAGGAACAATGTTTTGACTTCTCTTGAGCAACCTTTCAGGAAGGGGAGCTTTTGGTGACTTAAATGCACGAAGAAATGCCACATTAGTCAAAGGTCTATTTCCTCACTGCAACAGAAGCATTATTTTGCAGTGACCTCCAAAAGGCCTTTATTTTTCAGCATGGGTCAGACTGAATGTGAAGTTAAAGCCGCCACCAGCCTCTGCTGGTTGTGTCTAAGCAGCATTTCAAACAGTGCTTTTTCTCTTAAGAAATAATGTGAGTCTCTTTCTGGTATCCTGCTATTAGATTTACCTGCATCAGGACTGCACAAAGCACCTCATGGAAAAGGGAACAGTTTTCTTTTGTGAAAATCAGTTAAGGAGACAATACAGAAACAAAGAAAGCAAAACAAGATGCATCCGTTCGTAGCAAAGACAGTATTATATGAAGAAGTTCATAAAACCATAGAACAGTTTGGATTGGAAGGGATCTTCAAAGGTCATCTAGTCCAACCCTCTGCAATGAGCAGGGACATTTTGAACCATTTAAGGAACCAAGGCTTCAAAGACCACCAAGGGCTACCCCCTTGAACACGACAACCCCACACTTCAGAGAGCACCTGCCAGGCAGAGCTCTTTAGAATTAAGAGACACTTTTCCTGCCTTAATGTTTTAAGTTTTCTTTGATCAGACTAAGGCTTCACTGAGGGTCTTGCTCATAAGTCACACACTAGTAAGAGAAACAGAGAGCACCTGCCTGGAGAGACACCCTCATCGTGTCACCTCTGCCGCAGGGACCCAGCACTTTTGGTCTGGTGCTCCCCAGGAGCGCCTCTTGCAGCAGCACCCACCCCTGCAGCACCCCCCATCCCCTCTCCCAGGGCAACAGCCCCATCATCTGCTGATGACCTGAAACCACCCAAACCTGCCCCGGGGCAACGCACCCGCCCGCTGTGGCTCAGCACAGGAGCACAGCAGTGAAGGACTCCTGCAACTATTATGGCTGTTTTTCGGTTTCTTTCCCTTTCAGGGATATTGATGCATTTGTTATGACCAAAAGCTGTATTTTTTTTGTAGCTCCTGAGGTGTTAATTTGGTGGGATGTTACCTTGCTTGTTAGACTTTATTTTTCAGACAATACCTGAGATACCTCAGTTCTATTTTGTGTCTCCAGCACTGAATAGGGACCACACGGGTGTGCAGCAGGTCCACAAGCAGCATTCATTTCCACCCCCAGTCCATCAGGGCCACATTCTTTCAAGCCCTTTCCTCCACCTCTTCTTTATGACTGTAATCATGCGATAACTACGTGGTGTATTGTTGCTGCATTTCGGTGAGAGATTGTAGACCTGTTTCTTGCTGGAAGCACACATCCACAGGGGCATAACTTACCTGGGTTTCTCTTCCAGAAGAATAAATCCTCTCTTGCCTAAAAAGCACGAGCCTTTTCCTTCCCTTCTTTTTTCATTTTTCACTTAAACAATTACCTCTAGTCATTCAGCTGAAGTTAAATCTAGTTCATATGGGGGTGACCAGGCTGCAAACCCACTCTCCCAGAGTGATGTGATCAGCAGTAGCAAATGGTTGAATTAGCATCTGATGAGCTGTGCTAACGTGAATTACAGCCTGTATCTGTGTCGCAGCACATCCCTATTTCAGGCTCAGCAGGGCTCCAGCTTCAGCCTCCGTTCCTGGTGGGTGGGTTGACTCAAGTTTAGATGGAGGTTTTCATCTACAGGCAAAAGTTCAGCAGCAGCAACAGAGATTGTTCTAAATGAAGTCTTTGGAAAGACTTTAATTTTACCTTTCAAATGTTGACTGAGAAAATACCCTTGTGATTTAGAAGCCTTAGCACTTACTAGCAGAGCTTGATAATTTATCTTCAGTAATGGCCCACCCCACTGTTCTAGTTCCTGCTCAGGTAATGTGTTTATTGCAGCCTGTGAAGCGCTATGATTTATGTTACGGCTCTAGTACTAATAGATATGGATGAATGGGAACCAGAGCAACACACTGATGTGATCTAAAGAGCACTGTCTACAGCCATCCCTCATTCGGATGCTACAGAGGTTTTGGCTGCTGCAGTGCCATTGTTTTCAAACTAATGTTTCTCTGAGTTCTTCTGCCCCTTGGAATCTACTATAAAGTGAATTCTTACACTCTTGCAAACTCTGATTTCTCACAACAAGCCCCTGTTGGGTGCTGGTGAAGACACAGCATCCCTGAAGGGGTACTGGCAGACATAACATCTTTGGAAGAAGCAGGAGTGAAGGGAGCTTGTACTAGTTTCACATCCAATATTTATCAGAACTCAGAAAATCTGTTGGCTGAGAAATCAAGGCTGTTAGACAAGCCTGGTATTGCTCTTCTCGCTGTCCTCAACAGCAAGAAGGAATGGTTGTGCCATGAAATACCTATAAAAAGGAAAGATGGAGAGGTTTGAACTGAGCAGTAAATGCTTTGGCATGTGAAAGCCTCTAGAGTGTCTTTAATGGTGAGTAAATTTTACTGGGGTCATTCAGAAGACTGGCTATTCATGGCACTTGGTTGTGAAAGAGGTAGATACATGTCTCCTTACTTTTCCTGCTTTAGAAGTAGGACTCAGACATGGGTTTCATGACTAATCTGAGCTTTCCAGGATGGAGCCACACAGGATCATTCACAACAATTTTGCTGAGTGGCATTTGCAAGTCAATGCTTTCCCACTGCAGCAATCCCGCATCTGCCTGCACAAAACATGCCACCACCAGAAAGTCATAAGTTGCCAGCAGCCATCCTGGAGCTGGGGATACTTTAGCGGGAGAAACGGTAGTGCTGCAGCTCTGCTTGGGAAACCCATTTGATTCTTGGCTACTAACGGACTGAATAATTGATAAGGAAGGAAACTTTAACACAACATGACTTCATCAGGTGATTGTACGAAATCACTCAGGCTCCATTCCTTTGTCTCCTGACATTTGCCTTTGTACTACGCAGCATTTCTGCTCTTCACACGCAATCTCTCGACACTGGCAAAAGTGCAATAACTAATGCAAAGCATAAATCAAAATAAATTAATCCCAACAAGTGTCCAGAATAAGAATATTTGCCACCTTTTTATGTCTGATAAGTTTCACTGCCATCACCACTCTTATTATGCAACATGCTTAAGCTTAAGTAGTACTAAGAGGGCTCTGTGCAAGGATAGTAAGTAATGAACTTAATTATCAACAAACTTCCAACATCTAAACTCATGGGGGTGATACAAGCTGAAAAGCATTTGGCTCCACTTCAGTGAAGACTCATTTTATATCCTTTAGTGATAAAACTCATGAGCAAGAAATAAGTTCAATTCCCAGCTCAGGACCAGGCAGGCCAGACGGGTCCACACAAGTGCATAGTTTTTAGAGAATATAAAGCTCACGGTAGAAGCTTATACAGAAGTAAGAACAATAAGGTCGTTCTTTGTACAGGGAACACAAAGGTTTTTCTCCTGTCTTCCCATATTACAGAATATTCCATTTCAACAGAAGGTTCAAGGAGACCACTTTAAATAAGGGCAGACTGACCGCTTGGGGCCACGTATCTTAAGTTACTTAGTTACCAGAAAGCAGTATCCTCATCTATTAAGAGTTAGCTTTAAATACACTCCTTAAAACTGAGTGCAGCATCATCCACCTCATTTTCAGGACTGTTAATGAATTTCCCATGTAAATGGACCCAAACCCCTAAACTCCCTGTGCTGTTCCCCATTGCAGGAAGATTCCCTCCTGCTGTTTCCCCTTAGCCCAAGGAACTCTGAAGCCTTTCCCACAGCAGGACAGGTCAGGGGTCCCCTTCCCAGCAAGCAGCAGTTGGTAAATCAGGCAGCTCAAGAGTGAGAGGTGTCTAGTTGAAACTACCCAGGCAGAAGAGATGCAAAATCTGTTCTTCCATATTTCATCTCAGCAATTTACCATCAAACAGCTTTGCAATGAAGAGGATGAACTGAAGGGAAATAAGCACCACATCCTGCAGTGGGGTCATGTTTACTGGGTCTGGTCTTGCAGGTTTTGATGGAATATGCTTTGAGAATAGTTAATGGTCAAGCTTGGTGGGTAAGAGCCTCATTGCTGGGTCCCTCTGTTCAAAGTACAGCTTCAGGAGCTTGGGGAAGAAAGCAAAAGCAATAGAGACATCTCTGCAGTCTGTTGCAGCTGGGTTTATGTACCAGCTAAGCAGATGTTTTCAGAATATGTGTGTGCCCAGCCACATGCATTGAAGTCTGAGCTCACTCTCAGTCATACTAATACCCTGAACTTCTCTGCAAGGGTTTGGAATCACCCTACCATTTCCTTTTGGAAATCTGCTGCTCTCCAGGAGTGGGCATCATAAAACTCAATTAGAGCAATAAGTGGCCAAAGGGAAAGATACAATTTGCATATATTGTCTGTATTATTTAAATCAATTAGTGCTTTACCTTTGTGACTATTCCAAGCTTCTCCACCATCTCTAGGTAATTCAGTAATCTTTTCACAGAAAAATTAGTGTCCTCATACACCAGCTAATGTCAAAACAAGGTGCTCGCAAATGTAAGCTCGCTGCCTGTTGAAAGCAGTAACAGATGTCCTCTGATCATTATTTGTTGCACAGATGAACCAGCTACTGAGAGGTTCTAACTCACAGATGCGTTTGTTTGATGCTTCCATTTCATTTGGAAGTACTTCTATTGGCCAACTGCAGCAAGACTTGATTTTGCAAAACAGATGGAGATTATCCTGCTGATCACTGGTTCTTAGTCATAGCTCAGAATATTTTCTCTGCTGTTCCTCTAAAGCATATTCATGCAAAACAACAACACTAAAAACCCTCCTACAGTAAAATGTAGTGAAAGTTTGATGTTAACCCTTAAGAACTCCTGAGGAATTGATGGCTAAAGCTGATCTTTACTCCTATTAGTCCAGTTTGGCGTTTTAGTTGAAACGACACAAAGAGATGCTTTACTCCAAGGTTAATGCTTGTGGTGAAGGCTCATGGAGAGCATCAGGCAGACTGAAGGCTGCCCATGCTCTTTTATTAGCTGTGAGCACAGAAGGAAGCAGGAGAGATTTTGATGGTAGGAAAGCATGTGCTCAACACAGGCAGCAGATGTAACATATACACGCTTCCTGCTCTGCCCCCAGGACCTGCTCTTGAGATCATCCACTTTAATACTGAAAGTCCTCATGAGGACTAGAGCCACCCGAGCATACACAGGAAAATATGACATTTTGCCCTGAAAAGGTGAAATGAAATGGAGGAATTAGTACAGGAAACAGAAGCAGAGGAAGCACCAAAATTAACAGGCAAAAGTATTAAGACTGCAGTGTTATGTAGGCCTACAGTCTGCCCAGCACGGTTCTAGTGAACCCTCATTATGTTTGGTTTTTAGAAGAAAACATTTTTATGTAAAATGATGGTGCCCCAGGAACAATAGGAAACAATAAATGACCAGTAGCAGGAAAAAACATGTTCCCAATCATCGTACCTTTGCATTTTACTGCAGAATGAGGCACAGAAACATAGCTGTTGCCTAGACAAATATGATACGCATGAATAAGTACCAGCAGGAGACTCACCACTCCAGGAGAATGGCTGGAGAAGACACTTCCTGGGCACGGCAGTATCTTTTTGGAGGAGTAAATGGAACATGTTTTATGTTGATTCTTGTGTCATTTTCTGGGTGGAGGCTGCAAAATGTGAGGAAAGGTGGCACTGGAATGAATACCAGGAGTGTGGGAGACAGAGCAGGGAGAGACAAGGATAATAACAGAGCAGTTCAGAGGAAGAGGAGCTAGCTCTGAGGAATGATAGAGGGACAGGGGGAAAGACAAACATTACACCCTACAGCGTGGTGGACTAGAGATGGAATAAAACCAGAGGAAGAGGAGGGGCTGTATAGCACTTGCATGAGGCAGAAGAGAGTGATGTGAAACAAACACCAAACAAACATCTCGCAGCTGCATTTAAAGGTTTGTTAACAAGAATGTGCATGTAAAATTTTCCCTCAGTCTGTGATTGTGAAATTTGTTGGGAAAGATGAAGGTAAAGAGAGGCAGGAGAAACAAGAACAGAAACAGCCCTCACTAGATAGCCTCTTCTGCAAGCATCCACAACCCATGTTGTGTGAAGTTCACCTCTTCCCCTGCTTCATCCTGTGCTCTGCAACCTGCCTGAAATCCCTCTTAAAATTCTGCTTCAAACTCTGCTTGTAGAAGCCCTGCAGTCTTCTGGAACCTGACTGCACATTAAACCATCTGCATGGAGAAGACAAATTCCACTTAACTCCAATAAAAGCTCCACATAACAAACCTGGTATCCTGCCCTGTAAAAAAGCAGTTGTCCAAGTAATTGAGTTTTCCTGATCTGATGGCCCAGGCTAAAATACATAGCCAAAAGCCTCTGTCAGTCTCTTAGAAAGGGGACAAGCATGATGAGCTGCTTGGAAGGAAAGCAAGACATCCTCTGAGAGAGACTCAACTGAGATTCAGGCATGGACCATGGCATGGCAAGGGCCCCTGCGCAGGTACCTTCCTGCAGGCTATGGAAGTTCATGCTGAAGAGAAGGATGGGTGCTAAAACAGCTCTGCAAGCTCTGCATCTGTTTATTTTTTGACAAATAAACTCACAGTAAGAACAATAAATCAGACCAGGAGCAACTGTCAGAATTATGCCAGTTCCAAAGCTAATTAAAGTGAGACAAAGTTTGGTTGTGCAGCAGATCCCTCATTTATTTCAGCACTGCAAAGGAAATCCCAGCTATTGCTTTGTAACCAGCTTTCCAACAGAAAACAGTTTACCATAAAGCCAACAATATTAGACTTCAAATAACTTTGGGCAGTTCAGATGCCTTTTTACACCAGCTGCTGTCTGTTTCCCTAGGAAGAGGAACTGGCACTCACTAGCAAAGGAGTTGGAACTTGCCTTAATTTTAGCTGCTGCTGCTGCTTGTTCCAGCTTCATTTCCATTTTCAAAGAAACAGGCTCAAAAGCACTGTAGAATTTCACAGAGCCATTTCGAAGGCCACGTGCAGACCCTGGATTGATGCAGTTCAACTCAATAAGCTCTGGGTTTATACCAAGCCATTGCAATCACAAGGTGGTCCAGATTTGCTCCTAGTTAGGCCCAAGATAATACAAGCCTCAAACAATCCTGGATGGATTTTGAAGCCACAGTGAAATCCAGGAGAGGGATGTAGGCTGGGATATCATCATACAAAGTTACACAGGGCTCTGCGTTGGATTAAGTTCAGGCAAAACACCCGCTTCAGCCACATCCAAATTGAACATTGTGTACTATCCCCTCTGTAGCTTGATCACCTTGGCAGAGCCCAAGAGTTGGTTTTCTAAGCCATAAAGAGCAGCAGGGTCTGAGCCATACCCAACTGCTTTCTCTCATTCTACACAATTGTAGGAAAACAATGAATATATTCCCTCAGGAATAGACTTGGATGTAGCTCATGGCTTTTAAGCAAGATTTGTGAAGGATGGTAATAAGTTGCCTCTCAACACTCTGTATTCAACACTTCAAGGTCATTCCACTTGAAATTACATCTTCCAGGACTGTTCTGGTGAGAACTGACGTTCTCAGGGAACAGGGTTTATCCAAGTGCGCAAAACTGGACTATTTTGACTATAACCTCTTTTCATTCAGATGATGTTTTTGTACCAACCACCCAGCTCAGCACGTCCTGGTCAGCAGCACTTTAAACATCATGTCCTTGCTTATTCTGCCTTTATTTCCTTCTCTTTGTGTTTCATGCAAGGTTTAAGCCTATGGCTATGTATTGAGCAGGCAGAGCTTGAACTTTGTTCCCTTATACTACTTCTCCTTATTGTGCTCACCACTGTGTATTTAGGGCTGTGCTAAATGTATGACTTGTTTTCATTTTGCAGGCTTACCTCTGTTCTTTTGTTTTCCTGCTACTACCCATGGTAGCTCACCCTTGTTGCTTCTGCTGCATACACTGAAAGAAAAATGGGATCTCAGATCAGAACACAGCCTGACCAGAGAGCCCTTCCTTTCCAGACATCAGTGGTACATAGCTTTGTTCTGACTCAGCTGATGAAGAGCACTCCATTCCCAAAAATAGCCTTACAATCAACTTTATTCACCGACTCTCTTGTCTCAGATAAGGTGTTTTTTCTGTGGAGTATGAGAGGTTTACAGTGCTATTGCCAGAGAGCAAGAACAGTCTCACCACTAGGACAATGCAAGAAGCCTCAGATAAATTGTGTGGGATGTATGATAAAGGAAATAACCAGCTGAAGCACCCAGTGGCAGTGGGCTCCACTCGAGCCCAAGCACACAGTTATGGTGCATTACTCACCATGGTGGTCTCCTGCACAAGCCTAAGTGTGGGGGCTTCAGAAGCCCTGTCCTGGGCTGACTCCCTGGATTACCAACAGGTCTGTTATCAAACTGTGGAGAGTGCGTCTGCAGTGACTTTACTGATGCACTTGGAGCTCACAGAATCATCATTGTGTTAAAACTTTGTTTCCTCTGGTAGTTTTCTGGCTCGCTCAAATCAGTAGATTAAAGTTTAATACAAATGTCCTTGCATGATCTGGCTGAATGATAGAACTCAATCAAAATATTAAAATATTCATTGTAGATTTGTTGTTCAGACTGGGAGGGCCCTTTGAAATAAATCCATGACATTACCAGATGCACTGTGTACATTGAATAGTGGGGGGTTTGTGTAAAACTTCAATAACTGGAAATGCACTCGATTATCAGCATTTCATTGTGCTCCATCTTTTCCGCCTCACCATGGACCATATTTCCAGCACTCCTCAAAATGCTTCGGCATTTATTTTTAGTTTAGTTATGTTGAATTTTGACTATAGAGGAGAAAACCAGAAAGCAAATACTACAAAGGTGCCACTTCTTAACATTCTACCACCAAAAAAAAAGAAAAAAGCCAATAACAGCCTGACCAGGCTACAGAGGAAAAAGGCAAGAGATAAATATGAGCTTGATAAGACTGACAAGGAAAGGGCATATAGCTCACCAGCATAAAAACCAAAAGAACTGTCTGCAGGTCACCAACGGGATCCTAGATGAGGCAGCAGCACACAATGTAAAAATCCTAGAAACGTTAATTTCTGATAATACCTAGTTAAAGAGAGAAGATAAAGCAGAGTGGAAGTACCTGCTGGGGGTTCTGTAGGTCAGACAGGGCTTGGAGCAAGCTGGTCTAGTGGAAGGTGTCCCCACTCATGGCAGGGGGCTGAACTAGGTCATCTTTAAGGTCCTTTCCAACCCAAACCATTCTGTGATTAGTGTAGAGTACTTTTAGAGCTCTGCAGTGCTAAATAACTCACAAGTATCAGCTCCAACTATACAAGACTGTTACATGGCCTTTCTTGAGCGCCTTGGAGACCCAGCCACTTTGTAAGGGGATGAAAAATCAAGCCTATCCAGTCATCTTAAATTTACAGAAATGTAAGCAAGAAAAACACGGACCTAAGAAGTTTACCTGGCAGAGGTGAACTGCATAACAAGTGCAGTGCTCTTAAGTGGAAAGGTTATAGTGACCTACTTGGTTGGTCATGAAGGAAGGAAACGTTTTTGCCAAGGCAGAGCATCAAGCATTTGCTAGAGCACTCTTAGGGAGTACAAGAGGTAGGCAACGACTTAAACATAGTCATAAGCTAAAAAATGGCAGTGTAAGCAGCAGGAACAGTCAATACCCTTGTGCTTGAGTAATATGGTGAAGAACAATGTGTGCAATGGCTAGAATAAGTTATAAGAAAGCAGCCATAGGGAACTTCACAGAACCCCACTTTTCTCATGTGAAGCTACATTAATGAGTGGAAGAAAAACTGTTTTGATTTTAAAACTGTTAAGAAACGAACATTTCTAATTGGAGATTCTTCTTTTATTGCGCAGCTTTGCAGCCTCATTTTGGAGTATCTGGTCAAGCACCAATTGATGGTAAAATAAAGAGCTGTTCACTTGGCCATTGTCTAATAAAACAGGCAGATACTCCACAAGGAAATTACTCCACCGGGGCATAGAAGGAAGTCTGATTTAAGCAAGAAGCGGGGAAAGCTGCAAATATAAATAAATACAGACTAAGAACAACGACTTCAGTGGTCGGGGCATGCGCTCAGCGTGTCAGGAGACACCCTTCACCCTCCTCTGCACCTCTGGAAGACACTACCCTTGTTTGAAGCTCAGACTGAATCAACAGCGCTGTCTCACTCGGTTTGCAGCTCTCCAGTCAAACAGCCTCAGCGGGCTTTTTCCTCATGCAGCACACAACTCGGTGTATTTTTCCCAGTTTTCCACATCACATGCCTTTCTTCCAAGCCTTAGAAGTGCTGTAAACACCCTCTGGCATGTGCGAAGTACAGCTGCTGCAGCTCAGATTGAGCCGATAGTCACAGGCACTCTCACAGCGAGGTCACATCTCCCTCAGCTACAGCCTCTTTTCTACGCTGTGCATCTGAGTCACAGGGCAGCTTTCTGAAAGGTGGTTTTTTTGTACACAAAATAGTTACTGGCTCACACATATCTCAGAATATGTCCCTTTAAATTATCACACAGGGTCTTCTAATGCACAGAGACTTACCCATCCCTCCAACCTGCACCCTGGACCATCCAGCACAGACCACAGCAGTGCCCAGCACACCAGCTACGGAGTGACGTCTTCTCCTTCTGTAAGGGCCCATACAGCACATTCTCTATTCAGCAGAGCTGTGCACAGGGCAACAAGCTCAGGAGAAATAGGAACATCTTCCTTAAGGACTGCACACCTTCGGGAAGCCTAGATAGGAAGAAGACTTAAGAGGCAGCATCCCTACAGAGATCACCTTCCTGGTACAAAAAGAGAGAACTTGCTCCAGTCCTTTTAAATAGTGACCCTAATTCTTCATTTACTCCAGCTGGTTCTTCCCTTAATTCTGTATTTACTCCAGCTGGGTTTTCCTGGATCCACTTAATATTCCCAGGTGTCTTTAACAAGCTGGTGCGGCCACTGAGCCTCAGGTTATTTTGCTGCAGGAATCAGTGAAAGAAATTGTGGAGGCAGAACTTGGTTGTTGAAGCAGAGACTTCCCCATCAAACAAGAGAACAGGGAAGAAATTAGGAAAGGATTTTGCCCCTTCAACTAAATGTGGAAGTGAAGAGCTGTGCTGCTGTATGCTATATACTTCTGCCATTCATAGCACAAAAAGGAAATCAAGAACTACTTAAAATAAAGATGTTCTACTGTCTAAAGCATTCCCCTTGCAGTGACCTTGGCATGAGGAGATCTGTGTAGAAAGTATATTTTGGGATGGAATCTCTACATTTTACCTGCAATGCAGGAAACATTTGTTTGCTGATTTAAATCAAGTTAGAAGGAGATTTTGAAGCCAAAATCTGGTAAAACAAATCATCATAGATTTTACTTAACACTTATTTGCTGTTTCCAATATTAACGCACAATGATGCACTCATGAAAAAAATATTTTAACAGAAGAAAATAACAAATGAAGAGAATTTAGAGAATAATTTTTACTCAAAGTTTCCTGTAACCTCTAAAATGTACAAAATAACTTCACAATCTCTGTAGCCATAGGAACCTTGAACCATTAATGCCACAGGGACAGGGACATCTGCTCATGGTTTATCAGTAACTTCAAAAAGTGAAAAAAAAAAGCATAAAATCACACAGTTTTAAATATTTAAAATGCAAATTTTTTTCTCTAAATTTTCAGAATTTTCTAAAAGGTGCCAAAATATTTTTTTCTTAGGAAATCGATAAATTTCTTCATAGAATTTCATATTGTTGACTTCAGTGAAGATCAAATCAATTTGAAAACTGGATTCTATTTACTGCTTCTACATCTTTACTGCAAAGTTTTTCCTCTCTAAATCCATAGAAACTAGAACTTCATGATGGGTATGAAAAAATGCAGATAAACAAGACAAGAATTAAGAGATTGATGTAGACTTTATGGCTCCTTCTGGCTTCATTAGTGAAGTCCCCCCATTTCTCCAACATTTGAGCTCTACTGCAAACAAAAAAACCCAAAATATAATCTTATTTTTACTTTCTTTGGCTTAGTTATGAAAACATTATGTTTCTATTAAGCAAGCAAGCCAGTGGTGTTTATTTTCCATCACTTATCACAAATGTGATTTGAACAACAAAGCCATTATCCAGCTGTTTGTTGGCATTTATATTTTACCCTGAATGTATTATATTTGATCTAGAGCATGAAAAGCAAAATGTATCACACAGCATCAGTCCCTGGGGGCTCAGGTAGCATCCCTCCCTCCCACCACTGACATGGACAGTGACCTATAGATGTGGAACTGGTGCTGAGGAGACGCTGCTACATCAGAGCAGGTCAGGCTCCCAACCTGCTTAAAAGCTTTCCAACAAGGACAAAAGCTCCACCTCTCCTACCCAGGCAATGTGATGCTTTTGAGTGAAGAAATGTTCCTTCCTTCAGACCTTGGCAAGTTTTAAAGCAAGGACCAGCAATTCAATAGCTGCAGCCTTCAAAGTGCTCATACAAGTGCATTTCGCCCCTTGCCTCCCCAAGCACCTCCCCAGGCAGCCAGGCTGAGTACCCTGGTAAGAACATTGAACTACAAAGGAAGTGAAGCAAATTCAAAACGATCCAACCAGGACATTTTTCTTCATTTAATTTGTTTTTCACATCTTGTTTTGGAGCATGCAGGTTTTTGCACAGAGAAACAACAGAGAAGGCAACAGAAGCAAACCCTGCCCTTCAGCCAGCAATACCCAGCACAGAGCTGTCTCCCTGCAGATGAGGTGGGCAAGGAGCATCTCTGGATTTGAGTGGGTGAGACCTGAACTAGCATCACTGTGTGTGGCTGCTTTCACCCCCCAGCAAGCACAGGGGCTGCTGAGTGGGTCAGGTTTTGTCCCCAGTGGCTGCTGAGCCCTCAGGGGTGGATGCAGATGTTGCCCCTCTCCCAGGCATCGATACTGAAAGCACCAGCTCTGCAAGAAAACAGATGTTTTAGGAGGAGCTTGGGCAGAAAGAAAGCATTCAGGTAGTGCGAATACCTGAATACATTTTAAAGAGCTCATAGATGCTTTCTTTTGTTCTTTCTGCAGCCTTTAATAGGAATATGGGCCAAAATACACCTACATCACTTTTTAGATGTCTGGAATATGAGTTGCATGTAGAGTGAAATGGAATTTCTTTGTAAAATGATCAACTTGGCGTCATTTCATTACACCCACTGTCTGCATTCAGATTTCATTTCAGTCTCCAGACAGCTCCCAACACTGAGAGCTTGGCTGCTTTGGATACCTGGGCCAGCTCTTGCCTTGCTTCATGTGTAGGGTTAACGGGTGAGATGGGCACATGGTGAGGCCATGTCACTGCCACGGTAGACATCACACAGCATCTTCCCTGCACTGGCTCTCCTCTGAGACCATGCTGCATGGGGACACATGGTCAGTGGGAATGGGACCCACCAAAAGCCAGGACATCAGGTAAACCAGCTCACAGGAAGAAATGGGGAGACACACACCCCACACTGGTGGTGCTGAAGAGGAGTGTGAGTAACTTCAGGTGGTTTCCAAAGCTGAAATCTTCCCAATTCCTGTGCTACAGCTTGTCACCTCTCAGCTTTTACTCTCTGGTTTGTGTTAAGCACCATTAAGATTAGAAATAATAACCTGTTCCTCAGTTTAGCATAGTGTCTTTGATACACATCCGTGAAGTCGAGTCAATTTGTACCACAGGAGCTTTAAGGGATGTTACAGTGAGAAAATAAACCCCCTCCTCTCTCCTGGTGTAATTTAAAGTATACCTTTTATTTTGCCTGACAACAGCTCTCTTCTATCAGTCTGAGTTTACTTTTTAATTATGTATATCGCTTTTCTTCGTGTGAAGCTCCAGACGAGAAATATGTATCTCATTATATTTTACCTTATTCAATTGACCTAAACACAAAGGCATTTTTCTTGAATACTGAGTGCTCATGTACCTTTTTAATTAAAGCTTAAAAAGCTTTTAATTAAAACAATAAATCAAAGACAGCAGGGTCTATCCAAATTGTTTTCTGGCCTGGGTGTATTTTTCCTTTTGCAATGGGATTGACCTGAGAGGCAGCAAACCAGGTTGAAAGGGTTTTCACAATTAATGGATATAGTAGACACTACTCTACTATTCCACACAACAGGCCAAGGAGCAGATTTGAAACAGTGCTGCAGTGGCCTGCTTGGGATCACTTCAGACCCTCTATAGCCTTTTTCCCACGGTTGCCCCTAAATATGCACCCATGGCAGCAATCAAGCCTTGGATCGTTGTTAAATCTTCTCACACTTTGACTTCCATTCAAGCCCAAACCTTCCCTGCCCAGTGTAGGGACTAAATTTACCTTTCTGCTGTCATATCGTTGTCTCTTTTCTTCAGAGCCAGAGTTATCCAGAGTTGAGTGGTCTTCATGCCAGAGCTGCTGGTTTTGCCTCCTGGACAGTATCCCCCTGCCCAGCCCATGCGTACCTAACCAGAGGACTGCAGGGGCATCAAGGCATTGGATGGATGTGGAGCTTCTCAGCAGTATCACAACAGCATGTGTGCCTAGAAACCCAGGCACCACCAGGAGCTATTATTCTGAATTTAGGCAGAACTCGCGTTCTCATAGACTGATAGAATGGTTTGGGTTGGAAGGGACCATAAAGATCATCCAGTTCCAACCTCAGTTTGGGTAACTGCATTTCTTTGTGCATCTTGGTTTAGTTTAGAAGGTCATTAGAAATACATCTAGTCCATCAGAAAACAATACAACATGCACTGAAGTTGGGGAAGATATTTTTTGCCTAGGACTATAATTACTTTTCAAGTTCTGTAAATTCAATGCATTCTAAATAGCCAGAATTCTGAACAGTCAAGATCTGTGCTTGTAGAACAAAGATCTTTTCAATTATAATTTCTAAAGTAACAAGATAATCCAATAAATTATTCCCTTGATTGAGGATGAAAGATCAGTTGATCTTCATCAGGTGATGGTGGTGAGGGTGCTGAGGCACTGGCACAGGGTGCCCAGAGAAGCTGTGGCTGCCCCATCCCTGGCAGTGTTCAAGGCCAGGTTGGACACAGGGGCTTGGAGCAACCTGCTCTAGTGGAAGGTGTCCCTGCCCGTGGCAGGGGTTGGAGCTGGATGAGCTTTAAGCAACCTTCCAACCCAAAGCAGTCTGGTAATCTATAAAATCCATGTTCTCTCAAGTGTTATGAAAACCTTTTCCATTTTTGACATTGTTTTTTGCTCACTTTTGTTTTTGGTGTTACAACCACTGAAGTTCCCAATTGCATCTTCAGTGCTGAAGCAGTAAATACAACCCTTGTTGCACTCCCTGGGATATATTATGCTGCATTGGTATATTTAGAAAAATGTTTTCAGAAGTGTCCAATGAACTCGTAAATGGACTATTGTGTTTGCAGATGAAAACTTATTTGCACATGGCAGTTAATGAAACGTGTTCTCCAAGTTGTACTACACACAAACTGGGACAGATAGAAAGGAAACTGCTTCAGAAAGCAGCGAGCAGGGAGGGGGAAACAAGCTGACATGAGATGGGGTTCCCTTTCTTCTTATTCCCAGTCTCAGCGGTAATATTTAATAGTAACCTGCATGTACACAATGTGTTCAGCTCTCCAGATAAGCTTGTCCTGCCCTGTAAGCTCCCCAGTTCTGGAAATCTCATTCAATCCAAGGACATATGAAAAGGAAAACTGCAGAAGAGTGAAGGCTGGGTGACTTCAAGGAGAAACAGAATCTCCCAATAAAGCTGGCAGTAAATGCAAACTACTTGCCTAAAACTATTGATAGTAAAGCACGAAACACTTGGCTCATGCCAGGTGCAATTCTGCTCCCCAGAGGTCAAATGGATGAAACCCCAGACCCAAGGCACTGCTGGTGAAACCCTTCCCTAAGTGTTATCCTGTTATGAGCCTGGTTTTCCCCTTGTTGTTTTTGGATCTTGGTCTATAGCTCCTCTCCTTTGGCTTTCTTTACCCACCTCTGTTTACTCTCACATTAACTAGTCTGCAGGAGCAGTACCCTCATGTTTCTCTCCTTGTAGTTGCAAGTTAAACCCATTATTAGTGGCAAAGGAAGGTACTTGAAAGACCCGAGCGCAGGTGGAGGCTGCAGGAGCAGGGACATTCCAAAGGAAGGAGCTATATTAAGTTACTATCAACCCGGTTCCCCAGCAATAGCACACTTCCCAGCTCATCCTCTTTTAGTGGCATGGAGGAGCTGGCAGCATATGCTGCGTGTGATGAGACATTCCCAGAGAGATTGCGGGATCACACCTGGAAAAGAGGCAGAGGCTCTCAAGAACATGATGCAGCGCTGTTGAAAAAGACAAATAAGCCAAACACAATTTCACCCTCTACAGCTGAGGGGGCTTTGGGCCTTTATAGTCTTTCTGAACAGGAGAACAAAGACAATTCTTTCAAGTGTTTTCAGTTTAGGGAGAATGGTTTCATCTGGGACCTGGGGGATAGAGAGACTTTGTCAGACCACAGGCTATAATTAAGCTTGCCACGCTCAGCTCATAAGCTTTTAAATCCTTCCCAAGAAGAAAGAGAAAGGGAGATGGAGAGCACTTGTCAAGAGCAATCTGGAAGTTTCCTCAGCTGCGATGGGTGTACGGTACAAAGGTGGTGTCTGAAACACTGGGATTCCTCACGTGTGAGTTCCATCACCCAGACTCTGAATTTTAAGCAGCTTCAGGCATAGAGGGATTATGGAAGACGTGCACGATGCCATGTGCCTCCAGAAACTGCAAATCCATAATACAGACATAACACACCAGGGTTTCCAAGCTGGGCTCTGCGCTGACGCCTGCCAGACCCTCTGCCTTGGTGCAAAGACGTGATTAAGGTCTCTCACCTGAGCAACAGCTCTTCTTGGCACTGAGATGCATGGCCATGACCCAGCACAGAGTGCAAATGGCATGGCCTAAGGGTAAGCTGCCTGGGGTGGTGTTTGCAGTCCACGCTCTGCACAAAGCTAAAGTCTTCAGCTGATAGCCTGAGTGTGTTCATTTGTCTCAAAAGAGGAACATTCCCATTGATTTTTAGGATATGGCTTTGCTTCAGAAACAACGTGACTCCCTCCCTGGAGCTGTCCCATCCCACTCCTGTCCACGCTGGAAGATGCCCAGGAGCCCAGTGACACTTTCAGACAGCTCAAGCTGGTGTGGCTGCTTCACTCAATTCACTCAGTTCAAACCGTCTCCTTCTGTACAAACTATTTTCACCCACATCCTGTCACGAGGGCAAACACAAACCTGCAGCCACCATCTGGCCAGGGGAACCTGCATGGGATTCCCAGGATGCTCAGGAAGACGATCACAGCTACTGCTCAGTGTGTTTAAACACCACGAGGTCACACAGAGCACGCGGTGGCCCTGGGCAGACCCTCATGTCTCCTCTACCCCTCTTCCCCACTGCAGAGCAGCACATCAGCTCCTCACAGGACCCGCAGCGCACAGGACAGCTCACGGCTCTGAAAACCAATCTGATTTTTCTGGTTGAACTATTGAGGATGCCTCAGCCTGATTCAAAACCCACTGACATTAATTGAGCTGTTTCCTCTGACTGCGGCGCTCTACAAGATGAAACCTCACCTCGAGGGAGCAGCCGTCTTTGTAGGAGCCTTTTGCAGGAGATTTCTAGTGATCTTACAATGCTTCTCATGCAGGAGCCGGTCTCCAGGAGCGAAACACTCTGCTTCAGTTCAAAACATGCCTCTGTTATTTTTCCAAGAACCTGTTTTCATCTTTAGTGGAAATAACAACCACGTTATTACAATTGCACATGTGTTTAAAAAAATCCGTGTGCAGCCACTACACGGAGCACCAGAACATTCCTGGAAGTAATGAAATATGCCTTTTATCCACTACTGATAAAAAACCAGCAGCATTTCAATCTCAACTAAGAGGAGAGGTGAACACCTCGATCAGAGGGGAGTAATAAATCAATGAGAGGTTGTTAATGAAATGGTCCTTAGCCTTTATTTACCGTGGAGGAACCTGGAATGTTTCATCTTGCAGAAAGTGATGGATGTTTAAGTGACTGAGCAGCAGAAGAGAGAGGATGAGCCAGTTTCCTGGTTTGGAGGAATTCTGTGCATGGAGTTACTTGGCTTTTCCAGCTGTTTCCAGCCCATTGTCAATGCTGCACATCAAGACAGGGCCATGCTGCCGGGGGCAGCACCCATGGGCGCTGGGCAGAGCCTACCTGCGCTGTCCAGTGTCACAGGACTCTATTTGGGTGATTTATCCAATGCTGGACATTGCTTTGCTGTCATTAAGACAGTTCTCCCTATGGCAGGAGTGTAAAGGGAACAATGGCTGGACATTTTATATAGTGTGACCAAAGGAGAGGAAAAAGAAGAATCTGATGTATTTTACTCTGTATTTTGCAATTTATTCTGCTTTTGAATACCTCTTAAAATGCCAGTTTATATTATGTGGTCTCCAAAACACAGAGCCAAAACCAAAGCCTGCAGATACTTTCAGAAGCTGAGGCATTTGTCAGTCATCAGCACTATCCATAGTGCCACCAGCTCTTCTGCTCAGAAAGATCCATCAGGATTCTTTATCTTAAACCAGCTATTTATTTGCTCTTTTTAATGTTTACAGATGGCTTTTCCCCCTTTGCACGCATTCGCTGTGAAGTCACATTTCTTCCTGAGAATAATCTGTGAGGGAAAAAAATCAATATTTAGTTCTCTGGCAAAGAATTAGGCAGGCAATATTTTCCCAGCAACAGTTATTTCATCTAAAGCACAAAGCTCACAGAAGAAATAAACTGACCGGATTACACAGAAAGGTAAATAGGAAGCAAAAGAGGATTCCTGTTGGAAATACAAAAAATATTGCTGGATAGCTAATTTTTATTCAGTCTTGAACGAAGAAGATGTCAAAGCTTTTAAAGAATTCAGGGACAATTTCTTCATAGGCATCTGTGATGAATAAGAAGCACAGCCAGCTCATGTGGAGACACAGCTGCTGTTACCCTAATCCAGGGCATTCAGCTCCTGAAGTGGATCTCACCAGACTGTATTCATCATGCCCATGGTAGGATGTCTATTATTTTTGCTTTTAATGTTCAGTACATTTTTTAATGTGTCAAACATACGGAAAATTTATTTCTTCAAGAGCATGAGAGAAAACTACTGTTTATAAAGCAAATAAATGTCATTCAACTGCTGCAAACTGTCTCTGGTTGGAGATGGTAGGAGGCAGCCTCAGACTCAGACATACATTTAACCCTGTTCCTTAAGAAGGATAATGAAAGAAAATCTGCAAAGTGCCAGTAGCACGACTAAATGCATTTTTAACTATGCAATTGTCTTTTACAGGGATTTAAATCTCATTCCCACCTGTTACTGAGCAGCTAATAGCTTTCCTCTGAGTGAAACCAAAATGCTCAGCATTTGTTTCTTCCTAACTTGCTGCAACAGTAATGTCGCTGGTTTCTAAACAGGCATCAGGTCTGCTCCTTACATCAATGGGATGTTCACTGTTCACTTGCAATGGATGCCAATGGGATCCATGCCCTCAAACCCAGTTCACCATCCAAAGGAAGAACTGGTCAGGCTGCCAGAGGAACCTGCCTTTGTGTGCACTTTCCCACCTCTTGAAATCCCCAGTTGCTGGGAGTCCCAGTGCTCAAAAAACCCACGAAAACATGCCCCTAACGTATGCAAGCTTGCCAGCCATGATCACTGTCTGTGATGTATTGCTCCATGGCTGTGTGAAGCCTTGGTTCCAGGTCTCCATATAGAATCATAGAACAGTTTGGGTTGGAAAGGACATTAAGATCATCCAGTTCCAACACCCTGCCATGGGCAGGGATGTCTCACACTAGACCATGTTGCCCAAGGCCCCATCCAACCTGGCCTTGAACACTGCCAGGGCACTTCTCTGGGCACCCTGTGCCAGCGCCTCACCACTGTCACAGTAAAGAACTTCTTCTTTATATCTAACCTGAACTTCCCCTGTCTCAGTTTGAACCCATCACCCCTTGTCCTATCACTACAGTCCCTGATGAAGAGTCCCTCTCCAGCATCCAAAAAAATTTGGTGTAAAGCCAACTGAACTTTCTACTTTGCTAGCTTGGCAGTAGGTTTTGTTCCAGGGTGATTGGCTCCATCGTTGGTTTGTTCAAGTTTTATCCAAAACGTTTTTGGTAGTATGGAACCAGGGAAAATAAAGAAAATAAAGTATTCCTGGAGCTGAGGAACAATTCCTTGCCCAGAGGGTGCTCAGGCATTGGAACAGGCTGCCCAGGGCAGGGCTGGAGTCACTGGCCCTGCGAGTGTTCACAGCCCGGGTAGACGAGGCCTCAGTGCCAGGGGTTAGTGGTGGCCTTGGCAGGGCTGGGGACGGTTGGACTTGATGGGCTTAAAGGGCTTTTCCACTCTGGCTGATTCTGTGATTCTATGACTATGGATGAGCCATATGGGCAGGTAAAGCCCAGCCACACACAGGAACTGCTCATGAACCTTTAAAGGGTTGTTGTATAATTCACGGTGCTGCAAGATGTGGTTAAGCAGCAGTTTTAGATGCCTTCCACTTTTTTAATCTTCTTTTACTTCCTTGTATTTATGTTTCTGAGAATAATGAAATGTGAACAAGATAAATTTATGGGGGAAAAAAACACATAGATCTCTATATGCAATGAATAAACAAGTATTTTAAACTCTCATTTTCCTGCTAAATTGTAAAAGCAGCGCTATCTGCATCGTGTTTGCTTGTTTTCCACTTGGGTGAATTCTTCATTCTGTTCCTAGAAACAGCAGGTTCAGTACAGGAAGAGAGCTATAAATATTGCAGTTGTAGACCTTTTTTTCCTAATTGCTTTTCCAGCACGTTGAATATCTGCAGAAAGCAGAGGAGTACCAAGCATCTGTCTCAGCCTGCTTATTCACAAGACAGTGACCCCAGAGCAGCACTTGTGTCCAGCACCAAGCTGACACCCTCCCAGGAAGAATTTCTATTCCAGTCTTTGATTAACAAAAACTCTCTGATTTTATCCATCTCTTCACATCTGAATTCTGACCTCTCTGGTGCTTAAACATCCTTGAGCAGCATCTGCTTTGGAAACTCCACAAAAAGGGGTCAGCTCTTCCTGTAACCAGAGCTATCACCTCATTTAATCATATACTCACACACAAAATTTAATCTTTGCCACGGAACTAAAAATCTTATCTTCTGATGTCATGTTCTTTGAAAATACTATCAGTGCATGAAAATTCAGTTGTAAGTTATGGCAAAATATTCTTAACCCATAGAAGAAAGGTTGTAACTTTCTATTGCCATAATGACAGGCACTAAAATGCCGGTGTAAAATCTCTCACTGGCTTCACACCACCTCTTTTACAGCATTAAAAATGTATTAAAACAGAGTTGTTACTGCCTTGTAGTACTTGCTCCTGCTGTCAGTCCTGTTCTTTGTGATCACAGGATAAAAGACAATCGTCAGGAAGCAGAGGGTTTAGCATCAGATTTGCAATACACCTCTTGAAGCAGCCTACCTACGTCAGGCAGGCAGAAGCCAGTGCAGTGAAACGTCATGTTTGCCATCACTGGTGCCTTGATTATGAAAATATATTTTAGATTTGCTTAATTAGATTTGAACAAAAGTCATTCGGATCTTTTAATCAACATTTTCCGTTTAAGTGCATTGGGGGTTTCATTGCACAACGATGACATTTTCCTTTCCAATGTCTCACTGGATTTCACAGAAATCCTGGAGCAACTTTTGGCCACTTTCCACTTTGCAATTGTTTTGCTTTATTGGCAACTAGATTAATTTGTCCTACCCATTTAAAACAGCCTGCTTCTAAGGAAGTCCTTGTTGACCTGTGCATTCCCAAAAGCATGCTCACTATCACATTGATCTCTCACAGTTTTTCTGTCTTGAACGTAATTATAGATGTCTTTGAGTTAAAGAGCAGATTCCTGATTATTTTAACTTTGCCTTTGGATTCTTAGTGTAACCTTGGCGTTGTTCTTCCGACATTTAGACAAATAAGGATTTAGTACAATAAGCAACGTGTCATTAATAGCCATGGAAAGAACTACAAATACAAATGCAGCACTGAAAATTGCTACACTGAAGATGGCCAAAAGCTTTGCCACTTGTTCTTGAGCCCCCACAAACAGGAGCAGGAAATTTCTTACGGTTCATTTCAGTTGGATGGATGTGTTTAATACCTCTGTTACCTGACCAGGAAGTCGAGGCCAGTATTACATCTTTTCAATCTTAACACAAAAAGAGAACCAAGGAAGACAAATCCTGTTTATCAGGAGACAATATATAGGGCATTTTATCTAAACAGTGAAAGCACTCATCAAATTGAAGTTTAAAAAAGTCACAGAAACAGTATTTTTTAACTGAAGATACTCAACGGCTTCTTAGACAACTCTTTGAGTCAGAAAAAAAATGACCCAATGCCTGGTTACTTGGCTATTCCCCAGCACAGTGGTGGTGAACAGTTACTGTTCTGGCTCCTTTCTCTTTCAATATCTCTACTGCCACAGATGAGTCCCCTCACTCTGATTTGCAGAACTCCTTTGAAACCCTTCGGTATCACAGCTCTGAAAACCCATCTCCATCAGAATCAGCTCTACCTGGCACAAATGCCTTTCATGAACCCAAAGGGGCCTCCCATAAATCCCATATCCATAAATGCTTGCAGTATCTCATGCTTTGTAAAGACCTGTCTGATCAGGGGTAGATGCTTTAGGTATTTTAATTTACTCTGGTTAGTAATAAAGCTGCAAAACCTGCCATGTGTTTATACTCTTGTTCTTAACTGCCAACATATCAAAACCAAACCCATAAACAAACCATCCTGATGATTATCTTGAGATGCAGCATCATAAAGTGAAGATTGGGCACTTGTTACTCTATGTTTATATGTATTTGCATTTAGATCACTTAAGAGTTGGGAGGACATAAAAGAAGACTGGAAGGTTTCTTCATCTCTTTTTGTTCATTTACATCAGAAAATCTGCATATAAATGGTAAATCAGATCTGAACATGTGTTTTCTGGAGAGACATTATTAAAGTGTACTTCTTAATGCCAATTGCTACCATTGGCATCAATTTGTGATTGCCTGTTTCTGAATTAGACCAAGTAAATGACCTATAGATCCAGTTTCTCTATGGCGTCTCAGGCAGATGCACACAAAATGTGACTTTAAGAAAATTCCTTTCTCCAAACTGATACTTCTACAATCACCATTGTTAGAAAAACTCATCAGCAAGAAACAAGAAGAAAAATGGAGGACTCTGCTTTTATTGGCTGGGAGGAGGTTCGTAGGAATACTCAATCTCAGATCACCAGATAAAGATCAGCTGTATCTGATGAGTAGATGCTTTATTTTCCACACATCAGATTTCACAATGCCCATGGGGTTAGTGGTAAGGTGTGGAAAACCACGAAGCTATTGTTTTGCTAATGATTAGTGCTCACCAGCAGTTTCTCTTGGCCCCTGACTCTTTCAGATACATCTCATCATTAACAACCCACCATGAGAAAAAAGCCTTTCAGTCAGTTTCGACGTGCACTTATTGCAGCTTCTCAGGCAACACTATATATATGTGTGTTAAAAGAATTGTAATAGTATTTATGCCTTTACTTTAGCACAAAAGAGGCAGGAAATGTTTGACTATTAATCTGCTTCTCCCTTTCCCTGAGCAAAGGCTGACATAAAGCGTGTGGCTCAGCTGAATTTAATATGCAAATAATCTTTTCTTTTCCTTTCTTATAACAAAAATAGTACACTTTATTGTCTGAAATTAATTAATAAGGTTTTCTGAAGAACAAACTGAGTGAGGTGCAAACGCCAGGTCAGATGCAGATGGACTTTGGAGTGAAGGTCTCCATGGTGCTGGTGGCCAAGCCCCCACCACACACAGCCAGAGCCAGCACCTATTTGCCCCTGAGGTGCTCTCCTGCTGCCCTTCCTTTCAGGAATCAGAAATTCTTTCATTATCATATTTCAGTTTTAAATCTGAATTAAATTCCGTTTTAAACTTCCTTACCCAAACTGTTCATCAATACACCAGGGCTTGTGCTCCACTGGTGAGCAGTATCTTGATGTCCTGTATTAGTTTTTCGCCAGCTATCAGTCCCATCCCCTGTCCAAAACAATCCACTTGGTGACTGGCAACATTCAGAAGAGACTAAAAAGCTCTGACATATATGGCACAGCCACCACTGCAAGTCCAGTGTCTGTGAATAAAAATTATCCCACAAAGGACAAGGAAAAGGAAGCTACTTCATTCATCAGTTAGGATTTATTTCCCTGAAAGACAAACGGTGCCAGAGTCATTAGTGAGGACAGTGCTAGAATGTAAAATATATTTGCATAGAGCCTACATTTCCCCTAGTGCAGGTCTTACTTCTTGCATTCACTTCAGAGGACTTTAGAGGAACTTGTGCAGATGGATGAACTATTTATTAGCGGTACAGTCAATGTGCGATTCTGCAATAGCTTGGCTTTGAGATGCAAAACCCCAACATCACAAATTTACACCAAATATGACTATGAACAGAGAGCTTTTAAAAATATTTTGAGTTGTGTTTGAAATGAAGATGTAACAAAGATGAAATTATACTCTAAATATAAAGGAGTGGGGAATGGTGGTTGAATTAGAGGTTACGGCTGTGAAACAGGCAAAGAAAGCAAACTCGGTGCTTTTCCTGTGTAGGTAGATATGTGGCATGACACCTTTAGCATTGTACAGAAAAATTAAAGAAGAAATTAAAGAAAGGGAAATTTCAGTTGTGCTGGAAGAAAATATCCCAAATATTTCTCAGATCTTTAATAACAATAATTATTCTAGTGAAAAAAGCTCATAGAATACGTTTTTCCATACATGCTGTGGTTTTCTACCTGTTTCTATGTATTTATTTATTACATATTTGAGTTTAGTATCACCATTTCCAAAAGAATTTGGAAAAGTAGCTGCCCTTCCTCCCCTGCTCCTGTCCTGCAGCTGACTCCATGGCTTTTCCTAATAAACATTTCAAAATGGGAATGAACTGGCTGCTTTCTTACACCATGCACATGCGATGGCTGCGGAAGGATGCACAAGAAGACTGGTGGGGTTTTGCAGTTTGCTCTTCTTAAAGGCCAGGTAATGATGTGATTTAAAATGTGACATTAAAGAAACGCATGTCAGAAAAGGAAAGCTCTCAAAAAATTAGGCGATGCCAGAACTGAGGTTGCTTTGGGTGTGAACATTATGACTGGCCCTTGCACTTCACCACCTGATGCTCACCCTCTCTTGTTGCTCCTCTGGCATCTCCCTCATGCAGGGGATTCACTTACCACACACAGCTTTTTGTTGACCTGATGTTTCCTATTTTCAGATAGGTAGATAGGTACCCAATCTGAGACACTGAGATGCAACTTGCAGACGTGCTGGGTTGCAACTACAGTTGTCTCTTACTGAGTGGAAATAGCATGAGTAGAGTTAAAATCATCAAGGACAAGTGCAAAGGGTTGCATCTACAGAGGTATAACAAACCATAGAATCACAGAATGGTCTGTGCTGGAAGGGACCTTAAAGCTCCTCCAGTCCCAACCCCTGCCCCGGGCAGGGACACCTTCCACTAGAGCAGGTTGCTCCAAGCCCCTGTGTCCAACCTGGCCTTGAACACTGTCAAGGATCAGCTATCATCATGTTGAATTCCATCAACACGACTGATTACACTACAGAGGAATTACTCTTTAAAAGTTATTCTGCAGGAAAGGCTCTGCAGACCACCGAGGGTGGCAAAGCAAAGACAAAACCCCAAACATCCACCAGAAAGCACTGTGGGGACAAAAGCAACCCAGGAGTGTGGCCCGTTGGGCAAGGTACATTGCAGGAGGTTGTATCAAACCAAAGCAAGCACCAAACCAGTCAGGATTGGGGAAAGCAATGCCTGCTGGTAAAGAGAAAGAAGCTGGCTGGTTTATCTGGAGAACTAAGCATAAAGAGAGAGATGTATGGTGACAGTCTTCAAATATGCAAAGGGCTGCTGAAAAGAAAACGGAAATAAGCTGGTTTTCCTCTTCCACAGGAAAGGAGCAAAATGTAATGGGTTAAATTGAAGCAAGGAACGTGGAAGTCAGACATTAAGCGCTTGAACAGATCAGCTCAGAAAGTCATAAAATCTCCATCAGTAAGGGTTAGGTATTTATCCTACCTGGATATCCTGGAATTTATCCTACCCAGGGCAAGGGGAATTAGCACATGACTTGATATCCCTTCCACTACTATATTTTACCATTTCTGTGATTAAATATGGAAGTAATTAATAGTGCCAGGTTGTCTGAAACAACAGCTATGAGGCATGTCAGATTTGGCAAAATTAATAGATACTTTTGAGCTTAATCTTTCTGCACCTTAATTTTCTATTTAAAAACATGGGTAATGCCTTCTCCTCTCACAGGAGTGTTGGGAAGAAAACTAATTAACTTTGTGAAGCATTCTAGCACGAGCAGGAACAGCATTATAGGAGATCCCATGGAGAAATTCATAATTCTGGCTATACAGGAGGGTGCAATTAGTGTGCATAAGGATGTGCTGCGTCAGGCAGTGAGCAACATGGACAGTGTATCCGTCTCCATGTAATTAAAGGGTAAATCATCACAAGTACAAGAAGATGTTAAGTCAAGAATACATTTGCCAAACCTTAAGGACTTGATTTTCCAGCCTTAGCAATTACTCTTTGTAATATTACAGCTGCATGATGAGAAATGTACCCACCATGTGTCCAGCAGCACTGAATTCATTTGACTCCAGATTCTCACATCAAAACCTCCCCATGGTCCCTGCCTGCAGGGATAGCCAAGTGCAAAGGATACAAAATCATGCAACACCTTATGACATAAAGCAGGAGGAGTGTTACTGGTCCTTTTGGGCTTCACACAGGTAAATACAACTCATTTCAGGGCACGACACGGTTATAGCCAGAGTGAAGCAGCAGGATCAAAATCATCACACGTTTGTGTACAAGGGAGTGTATTCTGCTGCTAAAGACCTGGAACTGAGCTGTGAGCACCAGGCCAGATTTTGAGGGATATTGCCTTAACTGCATCAGATAAACTGGCTTTATTGTCTGTATGCACAGGTGTGTATGTACAGATTCATTTTACAGTTACCTGCCAAAGTGTTTTCCTGTTATTTTAGTAAAGAAATTTTCATTTACAACCCAGAGCAAAGACCAAGACAGTTGTTTCCAGAGATCCCGTTTCCACTTCCCTCTGGAGCATGGGAAGCTCCCAGTACAGCTCAGCAACTGAAAATCAGTACAAGTACCAGGAACACAAGTCAAAGCTTCCACCTGCAAGTGTGGTATTATTCAGTTATCTAATTTTAGCAATGGGCAAAGCTTTACATTTTAGTGTTTTCTTCACAGGTAATCAAGTTCCATCAATTATCACAGATCTAGGAATTACTTATATATACTCTTGAAATTAGGGAAATCACCCCAACCTTTATTAATAAGTATCCCGGGGTACTCTGTGTTCAAGTTTGCCCACTCACATCAAGCTTCTCATATTCTTTGGAAAAATGTGCCTTCCTATATGCAAAACAAAGATACCAATGAAAAGTGCAGACTCGGCTTGTCCTGGCTGATTTCCTCTCCACAGAAGTTTAATTTGCCCACAAAGCATGAGAGCTTCTGCCAATGCAAGCACCACAAGAGAAAACCTCCTCTGTGCAGCCCCGAGGGGTAACTCCACACAGGCATCTTAGACTCAATTTAGTCTAAATCAAACCATTTCCTATCCCAAATGGAATTGTAATGGAGTTATTTCTATTTGGCCAACATTAAACACAACTATTGTGAAATGCTGACTCAGCTCCCAGAATCATAGAATAGAATCATAGAATCAACCAGGTTGGAAAAGCCCTTCAAGCTCATCCAGCCCAACCTTTATCCCAGCAGTGCCAAGGCCACCACTAACCCCTGGCACTGAGGCCTCGGCTCCACGGGCTGTGAACACTTGCAGGGACGGTGACTCCAGCCCTGCCCTGGGCAGCCTGTTCCAATGCCTGAGCACCCTCTGGGCAAGGAATTGTTCCTCAGCTCCAGCTAAACCTGCCCTGGGGCAGCTTGAGGCCGGTTCCTCTTGTCCCATCCCTTGTTCCTTGGGAGCAGAGACCAGCCCCCTCGTGGCTCCATCCTCCTGTCGGTTAGAAGAGCTCAGATTCATTACGACTGCCATCAGTGAGAGCTGAGCTGTTTGTACTGTGCAGGGCAAAGCACTCATTCTGGGGAGAGGAAATGGAATTTACAGAAAGCAAAGATGTGCTGGTCACTCGTGGTAGCAACCAAAGCTATGATGCTGGAAGCAACGGAAGAGGCTGAAGGTCCTGCATGGATCCAGGGAGCTGCACAGCAGCCAGGAGACCTCCAAAAACATAGATCTTGTACCTCCTGGGTCGACAGAGGCATCAGCTGCTGTGTTTTGCTCACGTACCTTCTCTGGGCTCGCCAGCAACACCAGGTCTCTGCTGGAAATCCTGTCTCAGATCAAAGCTGTTTACATCTCTCTGGGCTGACCATGCATGAACTCCATCTGCTGCTCGGGTCCGCTCCTCCCCGTAACGAGCAGAGCTTCCCAGTGCTTCCCAAACCACCATCTTTGACTTCATTAAATCTTAAAAATTCAAACTACAGTTTGCACACAGCATCCCAAAGGCAAACACACAGCACTTGCCAAGCAGAGATAAAATGTGGTCATTCTGGATAACCGCGTGCTGCCTTCGCTTGCCCTTACGGGACACCGCGTGCCAAAGTGCTTATGACAATAATTTCATCTTAAATGACTTCTTTTCATCCACAGATCACAAGCCAGAGTTTGGGAACTTCAGGCTCAGAACACCCCCCAGCACAGCCCCACACCCCCCAGCACAGCCCCACAACACCCAGCACAGCCCCACACCACCCAGCTCATTGCTTTCCTTTCTTTCCTCCCAACTTTACTTTCTCTCTTCTGAGATGTCACAGGTGAAGAACACTGCACTAATACAGGCTATTTTGAGACACTTGTGTTCCACACTACAGCAAGGAAAAATCCTGCTCCAGGCGACTGTGCATCCACATCTCCACCTCCTGAGCAAAACAGGAGAGAAAAATCACCCTGCAGCCGTTTCAGCCCGCAGAGAGAAACCTCCCTCATCCCCCAGGCACGGCCACAATCCCCGCAGGCTTGTGCCG
>NW_009937641.1:49306-71016 GCF_000696875.1 Nestor notabilis
AAGGCAGCCTCCTCAGGGCTCCAAAGTTATACTTATTATAATGTTTTCTTATTGTAAAATATCGATTAATAAATGCAGGTTACTAAAAAAGGCAGGAAGCATTTAGAAGGAAGGAGCAATGAAGGCCTCCATGCCATCCTCCACCCTCATTCAGGCCAAGCAAATCACAGTTGCTCACATTGCTGTTTTCCATTTTCCAGCCCCAGAGGCCATGTCTTCTTGGTTCAAGAGACCGAGTCAGAATTGATTACCATCTTCAGGCTGGTTTGCAGCGCTTGGTGTGGAACACCACATCCTGGAGGACCTTTCCGTAGCCAGTTGCTTTGCCCAGAGTTGTTCTTGCAGTCCCAGCACTGGGGCTGAGGCTGCTCAGGGGCTTCCCTGCAAAAAACAACTTTCCAGGTGTGCTCCAAGGAAAAACATCAGTAATGGTATGAAATTACTGAGATTTTTCCCAGAAGAAAGATCTCAGAAATAGATTTTCCAATATTACTGGCAGCGGGAGAGATTTTGAGGCTGAGGAATTAGTGCAGATACAGCGCCCCAGAAGGATAAATGGATACAAAATGATTTAGGGCCGTTCTGGATCTATTGATGTTTACTGAACCTGTGTGTACAGATCATCACTGGGGACAGCTCTAAGCCAGTGCCAACAGTGAGATATACACCCTCATCAAATATCACCTTACGAGATTAAACACTGAGTGAGATCAACTGAGCACAAACTCCAGCATGCAGGGGACAGCTTTAGAAACAACAGCCCCTGAACGTGGAGAATTTCATGCCCCAACTTCAGTTAAACACCAGGAAAGAAGAATAACCCTGCGTGAATTTTAACTGATGCACCCTTGGTATGACACAGAAATATTCCCCCTTGGCACACGGTACAGGACTAACTCACCTCACTCTCCCTGGCCATGCATTTCAAGTATGTCACTTCACTTGCAGTAAGGCAGTTACTGCTCCTAGAAAACAGCTTCATTTTCATGGTGTATTTCAAGAATTTACCTCCCTTTCACTTCCTTTCAGCATTGCACTGATACTGGGGATGTTTGTTAACCAGGCATCCGGATGTGCTGTCCTGCTCCTGAGAGCCCCACAGCAGAGGCTGCCGCTCCCTTGTCCTTCTCCCTGTAATTCTCTTTCGGCGTCACATACCTTTGGCTGTATATTTTTAGGTGCCCAGCACAGGGGTACCAGCGTGGGCAAGTCTGGACTCACAGGTTTTGCTAGAGGTGGTTTGAGATGTGGTGCCTCTGCTCTACAGTTACGTTATAGCAAAGAAGAATTGAAGTATGAGGTACAGGCATGAAATTCTTCCTTAGTGAAGAGAACACGCATCCTTGCTTCAGCTCCCTGTACAATGTTTTTGTGTGCAGGGCAAACCAACTGCTTTAAATCTCAATGAATAACACAGAATGAAATTAAAAAGATTAAAACAAAGTAAACAAGAGGTTCCTGTAGGTCCTGAATGTGTGATTCTTCACACACAGAACAGTGGAGGGATGTAGAGACCACAAAGCTGAACTGTGAAAAGTACCTATAGAAGCAGGGTGAGGTTTTAGTGTTTGAGCTGATCATCAGCACATGGAGCCCAGCGTCACAGCGGGAGAAACTGAAAAGCAATTCTCTACTTGAGTCAAGGCCCTGACTGAGCTCCACAGCTGCGTTAGGAACCCTTTGCCATCCACACAGAGGCTGCAAACTTCTTTTTAGGGGCTGGTGGGGTGTTTGGGGAAGGAAAAGTGGTTGTTGCATCAAAATGGAGACTGTGAAAGCAGAGGGATGTGTTTATTGAAAGAGAACAAAGTGACTTGCTTTGCCTGTAGCTTGTTTGGGTGGAAGCTGAAGTGAGAAATGAAGTTGGGGTTTAGATTGGGTTTATTTATTTCAAATTCTTTAACTTTCCTGGAGAAGGACTTTCCTAAGGAAGAGTGATTTGTTGATTTGCTTCTATCGATTCCATTTCCTGTTACGCTACACAAAGAAAATATGAACTTGCTACACGAGGTAAAACAAAATCCCATTTGGCTACAGCTAAAACTGAAGGGAAATTGCGTTTTGTGCCCCTGAGCCTGGCAGCCCACCAGGCAGAGCTGCCCCACAGAGGGGACTCCCCAGCAAAGGACAAAGTGTGCACCCACCGGTATCCACAGAGCAACAAAACATCAGCACATATTGAATGAGTTGGAGAAAGAAACAGGACCATTCAGCACTACAGAGGGTTGATCTCTGCCCTTGGGCTCCGTGTGCCTGGATGAGGTGGAACCTGGGGTTCAGCCTCTGCCCAATTCCCAGTAGGGGCTTGGGGCTGAAAATCCCATTCCTGTATAGGAAAACTCGTATCTGTAGCCATACCAATGCAGATTCCATCTTCCTGCTACTTTAATATACACCAGCGAGCAGAGAGAGACCCGTTACCTGTGGTCAGGGCAGTCCCTGGGCACGCACCTGGTCCGGGCTCTCCTGTAGCCATCTCATTCGCTCATGACCCAGCTTCTCTTTCATAGGGAAAAAGGAAATAAGCAAATGAAACCAAAATTCAATATTTAAAGCTAGTTTGACCATCAACATTAAGCTTTATTGCTTTGTAATACTGCTTAAAACAAGCCATGAAACCTCTTTTGGTACTTGGTCCACGCCATGTTGCATCTGTCCTGGCCACCCAGCCTTCCCCTGCTCATGCTTTGAAATCCCTTCACTGTTCATGTACTAGATCATAAAGGAAGGTGGATCAAATGGATTATTGAATCTGGCCAACCACATAATTCAGATTCTCCCAGAGATTCCGTAACTCTGTGCCAGAAAGAGAAGAAACTAAACTATACAATAGCTTGTACCATACAACTACCCCCAGTGGAAGCCCCAGCGCGGCGTCCTTTTCATGCTTATAGCAGTGAGATTTCTTTTACTTGCTTAATATTTGACATAGAATTCTTCCATAGAAAGATTTGATGAAAAGATTTATTCTGATTCTATGAAATAAGTGAAAATACAAATTATACTGTCATAATGTTCAGGAAGACATTTAGGCAGGAGTGAAACTGTTCCACAGCAAGAAAAAGAACTCAGTAAATAAAGCCAGTTAAAATTTAGGATCCAGTATTTTCTACTGTTCTTCTTTCTCTCAGTTTGCTGTCTTTTCTCTGTCCTTGTAGGATGCTAGCAAAGTCTGAAAGTCACACACCGGCCACTGGGTTTCCATGATTCCCTTCAGTCTACCACCTCCAAGAGACAAACCACATCTGACACCCTCACCCTGCGGAATATAGCGGCTTCCTGGTGCTGCTGCCTCTCTCCAAGCAGCTGCTCCCTCATCCCACCAGCATGTTCTGAAGCAGCAGCACCCACCGCTCGTGTGGGCACCAGCAGCACCGGGGATGGGACCCTCCACCTCTCTCAGCCCCTCTCTCAACCAGTCTCACTCCCAAAACTCCCTGCCTACATTACACAAACCATGGACTGTGGCAAAGTGCTCTTCAAAAGATGCCACCGAAAGCGGCTGGTTTGTGTACGAGCACTACACAGTAAATCACATTGGTTCAAGTCAGTGGGGTCAAGAGGAACCATGTCGGTACTCTGCAATTTTTGGAGAATCAGATATAGCTTCAAAACACACAGGCCTTCCAAAAAACAGGCTTAAAGTTCAATTCAAGGTGAGGTTGCACTTCCAGCACTCTCATTACCTGGGCAGACAGGCAAGAGCCAGGTGTACAGGGAAAGCTCAAGCTATTTCGGTCACCTAAAGACAGACTTTGGAGTTTCTAAAGCAGGTTCTGGAAGTGAACACTGATAATTCACTGCAGATCACTACCTTGGTGTTCCCTGCCTGAATAGAAGGGGTGAATTTTTAAATCCATCAGAAAACCTTTGGGAAAACTAAGCAGGATATTAAATGCCAGCTTTGCTGGGGTTTCTGTGTATTCCCTCATGTAAAACATCTATCTTAAACTAAGCTCTTGTGCTCTGGAGGAGCCAGTCGAGCATCTTCCAAGGGCACTTTGCCACTGATTTATACCCTTGCAAAACCTCATGCCAAAACGGAGGTACCTGACAGCACGTGTTGGCTTCTGCAGGGACTCCAAAGGAGCATAAATCAGGCAGGAAAATCCAAACGCATGGACAATGCATTTAGACACTGCTTATATTGAACTATACCATCATGAAGAAGTCAGGTAAGCAAACTCCTCTTCCACAGAGAAAGGGCAACAAATCAAGATCATAACAGCCACGTCCCCTCAAGTCAACAGAACTCAGCCTGTCCATGGTTCCCAAGGGCACTGCCTGTGTGGGCAGGGACCAGCCAGGGCAGCAGCTTGGTGCCCAGGAGCTGCAGCATCTCTTCTGAGGGAGTCCTGCAGGAGGGAAGAGTGGGGTGAAGGAAGGAGAGGAAAACTCTCTGCCAACACTCGGGAGTAAGAAGGTATTTGTCTTCTGTCTGTACTCTTAAAGTGCAAAGGAAGTGTTCCCCAGGTGAATTCCAGGATTTCAGTTTCCATGCTTACCTAGAAACACTGAAGTATTTTGCAACACAAAGGTTACAGGAACGCAGTCACACTGAGCTCTGAAGAGGGAGATTATTTAAACCAGTGTTATCTGGATAAACCATCACAGAGCAGCACATGGAGTAAATTTAGACAAACTCATCCAATATCATAGCTGTGTGCTACGTCTCACAGGGCCAGTGAGACTGCTCTTCCCTTGGCCATCGCTTATCCAGTGCTCACTTCTGCATGCTGTCGAAATGGGAAGAAAGGGGGAGGAATCAGGGAAGGTGGCAGAGGGTGGCCAAGCTCCCCCAGTGCGGCCAAGTGAGCTCCATCACCCAAACCACTGCTCGCTCTTCTGCCTCCACACCTTCCCATCCCACCCAGCAGCATCCCCTGCTTTAACGTCAGATGGGAACAGCTTTCATGGAAGCAAACAGCTGGAATGGGTGATTCTTTGAACGTTGTGGCAGGTTGTGGAGGCTCAGCTGAGCCCTTAGGCAGACGCTGAACTGCCCATTGAGCCCTGGCAGCCGTCAGTGACGGGCGCAGCGAGGAGCTGCAGTGTGTTTTATTAAAGCCTGCTGAAAAGTTTATGGGCTCGCTTCTGAACAAGGCTTTTTTCCCTTCTAACTACATCTCATTACTCCTGAACACAGCCTATCACTTATGTAATATGTGCAGATAGAAAGGATGTTTTATAGGTCATCTTATTTGTTGTATCATTAATATAACAAAATAGTGCAAATGACTAAATGCACTCACAGGGCTGAACAATAAGGAATCCCAAAAGCATCTCTAATTAAATAGGAATTTTTTAAGATATTTAAATGGTGGAGTTTCGTTTACTGTTTATTAGAGAAGCTCTTGTTAGAAAGCAAGTAATGCCCTGAAATGAAGTGTCTCCACATTTCAATGCAGGGTGTTTAGGCTGAGACTCCTAATGGAATATTTTCAGCATATTTTAGGATGGAATGGTTTGTGCTGGAAGGGACCTTAACCTCATCCAGTTCCAACCCCGTGTCATGGACAGGGACACCTTCCACTAGGGACACTGTGGGGGTTCTGGGCTCAAGCGCACACTGAAGCCGGGCCATGGGGAGCTTCTCCTCACCCAGCACCTCCAAATCCTTCTTCTCAGGCTGCTCCATCCAGTCTCCTCCAGCCTGTGTTTGTGCTGGGATTGCCCCGAACTGGGACAGGACATTGCCCTTGCCCTTGGCCTTGTTGAACTCCATGAGGTTCACACAGTCCCACCTCTCCAGCATGTCCAAGTCCCTCTGGACCTTTCAGGGCAGGAACAAAAGCAATTGGCTCTGAAGTGTGCACACCAGGCACCCCGAAGCTCCTGCCTGCACCCCTAGCAGCACAGCAGAAGCTTTGCTGGCCAAAGCTGGGCTTGAAACCCTGACCAGGAGGTGCTGTCCCAACCCTCATCACAGGTCCCAGCCTGCATGGGAAAGCCCAGCATAGGCTTTCCATATACTGTTTCCATTCCTGGACATCCTTGCACAGCCTAGAAGCTCAAGCTGTTCAAATAACTGAGCTGATACAAGCAGTACAAAGTGAAAGCTGTTTGCTGCATCATGTGGTAAACAGGAGTCGGTTTAGGCCTCCAGTTGGATCCCATGCTATCTTTGAGAGTCCAGGATTTCCATAATCTCAGATTTTCAAAGTTGTTGATGTTTTCCCTAATCCTCTTATCGCTGCCTGGAAGCTGTCTCTGCTTTTGCAGCTACGGTAGCACTTGTCCCTCTTGCAGTGTTGTGCATCCCTGGTTGTGTAATACTGTAGGATATTTCCCCAAACCCTTCGGAGAACATCAGCATTTAGGTGTGAACCTGATTTGCTTGGATGTGCCTGTATCCTTCAGCCAGCACCTTAACTCTTGTGGTACGCAAAGGGAAAAAGCCATTAAAATGCAATAACCAACTTTCAAGATCCATTTGACTAGTTCCAGGATTCAGGGACTCTTTGGCAGCCACCACAGCAAACTGGGGCAATAAAGAGTAGGAGCGCCAAGCAGCCAGGGCAGCTCAGCTTCCCTTCCGTATTCCAGCTCCATTGTGAACCTCTGGTCACTCATTTGTTCCATTCATTCTCAAGGTGCTTTATTTCTAGGAAACTGAAAATACCTGCACAAATCAGGTTCTCTGTGATGGCCTCCCGCAGGGAGGGGAAGCGGAATAAAGTAGCCCTAAAGCAGAAATTGCCCTGAAATAATAATATTTATGATGGGAATACATCACTTTGTTTTAGCAGGATTGCCACAGGCACAAACATGAAGGTTTTTGTCTGCTCTGCCTATGCTGAGTTGGAAACAGGCACCTACCTGTCATGGAAAAGACGTTTACTGCTCTCCTCTTTGGTGTGTGCTGGTGGGAATGCGGCTGCAGTGCACTCCTCTCCCTCCTGGCTCCATTGGGAACCCCAAGGTACCTCCTTTAACGTTAATCAAATATAAAGACCAGGGGTTGGATTTCAGTTGTTTGCCTGTCATGTAAATGAAACACCTCCTCATCGTACAATTACGTGTTAAGTGCAGGGGTTTATGTCTGGCAGCAGCTCAGGGCAGCGCTGCTGAGGTTTCTCTAATCACAGTGTGTGATGGTTAAGTAGGATTTCATTTAAACAAGGACCATGATCCCGCTTTCCTCTCCCAGGAGAAGAGTCCGTGATCCTGGTCTCACACCCAGCAAAACAAGGCAGAATCTAAATTGGGTTGCTGAGCAGATGCCACCACAAGGCAGCCCACAGAGACTGGTTATTTCTCAGGATTATTGCACTCACCTTAATGCAATGGTGGCGTTGTCTCTGGGGTGAGGCTTCCATTGCAGGCTGGAGTGGTGGGACAGAAAGGTTAAAACTCCTGAAGCCCCAGCTCATGACTACAAACGAGCTTTAAGGGGAAACAGTTTTTCTCCAGGTAACAGAGATTTGGTTGGAAAACATTCACTAGTAAAATGGTTCTGCTGCGTTAACACTTCCCACCACGCACACGGGTTTTGAGCTGCCGCCATCCCCTGTTCCTGCCTGTGCTCAGCAGGATGCATTGCTAGCCTCAAAACAAAGATAACTGCAAAGTTTTGCTGATATTGGTCCAAAAGGTGGAGTAGCCTCAATTTGCATCCCCCAAGGAACCCCCATTGCAGCAACCAGAGGCATTAAACAGACCTGAGTGACCTTCAGGACCACAAAATCGCTTCATCCCCTCCCAGTCCCGCACTGAGCAGAAAGTGGAGCCCGGGAAAGAGCGCACACACCTCACAGCACATGGGACATGGGATGGGGCACAGCATGGCCACCAGCAAGACCAGAGCAAACAACACGCTATGAAGGCTCAGGTATAGACCCCCCCCTCGCATGTGTCTTGACTTCTGACATTATCCATTGCCCAGCTCTTGGTTAAATTAGAAATGGATTAAATTTCCCTCTTATCACTGAAAATGTCACGCGCTGTTTCAGAGAGCGGCTGAATACTGACACCAGAGACCAGCTGATGGGGAGCAGGAGCTCGGAGGGAGGCTTTCGACACCACCACAAAGTATCTCTCATCAACAATTTCCCCACAAAGTGCTTTTGCCATCAGAAAATGCTTATTCATCAGAGCGAGCATCATAGAAACACGTCAGCTCAGTGAAGCTTCTGCTTGAAAGCGGCTCTCAAACCAGGGCAGGGTTTCTGGCCAGACTTTCCACTGAGCAGACACCAGCTCCAAGTCCATGCTTTGACCTGTCCATCAGCAGCTCCACAGGACTGAGACTTCCCACCATATTCCAAGTGCTGCTCCACATGGTACATCCCACTGTCACTAAAGTCTGGGTGTGCAACTGCTGGTCACCATCTAATCCTCCCACCACCCAAACCGAACCTACCCCTTCCCCATTTTTCAGGTGGCATTAAAAGGGCAGGGGTTTAACCCCACCAGGAGGTGGTATTTTTTGAAGCCTTACGTTTTTGGCACGACAGAAAACCACTTCTAATCCCATTTGAAACGGAAAAGGAAGCAGACCAAGCTCAGTTGTACCAGGTATCTCGGTCAAGATCACTCATTTTTACGAAGGGCCTGAGTCTCCTGTCACAGCAGTTCTATGTCCTTGTAATTCCATTGACAGCAGTGAAATAGCTGGCAAAGGTGTGAACTGAGTGAACCTATAATCAGTCACAAGGTGGGCAGTTCAGACTCCCTCAATGCCTGCATTATACTCTTCACACTCCTTAAATTATTACTTTTCCAGCAAAAACTCAGAGTCGTGTAAGGTCAGAAAGAGCACAACTGCTTTGTAGCACACCATCAGTCGGGTCAGGCTTCAGAGCAATTCCTGTGTTCACACAGCGTGGTGCCCATACTGGAAATTAAATGTTACGGTACGAGCTCAACTTTCCCTGACCCTGATCTCTATGCACATTGCAACCCTCACCGAGAGGAACACGAGAGCCCAGCCCCAGAGCCCACCAAAACACACCCTTACAACCCTCTTGGCTTGGTTGCCTTCAACAACAGTGGGCAGATAAAACAAACAGTACTTGAGGAACAGCATCTGTCGCCTGTAATTTTGAGGGGGGAAATGGCAACGAGGCACCCGGCCGTGTTCCTGTGTGCAAGCACAGAGAGGGGACACTCAGCAGCACTGGTACCTTCACAGGCGTTTCTGTTAGTGCATTGCAACGACTGTTCGGGGTTTATTTCAGCCCTGGTGGAGCTCAGGACAATCTCTTCTCTATATGCTTTCAGTTAGAGGCACTTGAAAGTGTGTATCTGAATCTCCACAATGTGATTCATTTATTTTAGGGATCAGCACAGTCTCCATCACATCCCACCAACAACTGCCTCTTACTGCAATAGCTTGTTTCGTGTCTGTACAAAAACGGAGGAGCACTAAAGGATCTGACCTGGCCCAAGTGTATGAAGAGGAAATAAAGAAAATGAGAAGAGAAGGCTCCTGAAGGGGACACCTTAGAGCAGCTCCAGTGCCTAAAGGGGCTCCAGGAGACCTGGAGCGGGGCTTTGCACAAGGGATGGAGGGACAGGACAAGGGGAATGGCTTGAACCTGCCAGAGGGAAGACTGAGATGAGCTCTGAGGCAGAAGCTCTTCCCTGTGAGGGTGCTGAGGCGCTGGCACAGGGTGCCCAGAGAAGCTGTGGCTGCCCCATCCCTGGCAGTGTTCAAGGCCAGGTTGGACACAGGGGCTTGGAGCAGCCTGCTCTAGTGGAAGGTGTCCCTGCCCGTGGCAGGGGTTGGAGCTGGAGGAGCTTTAAGGTCCTTCTAACACAAACCAGGCTGGGATTCTATGAGAACAGCTCCTCTGCCATGGCAAGTTATACGAGTGGAACTGAAACAACAACCAGGCTGGTGAAACCCCAGTGCTCCAGGCACAGCACCACACACCTCATCCCTGAATACACAGGATGAAAATAAAACCTGACCTTGCTGGTTCACAGGGATGGAAACAGAACAATTCCTGGTTTTCTTGTAAGGAAAAATCCACAGAGGTCAGGAAAAAACATGGACATTTGTGCATGTCACCCACCACCCTGCTGCCTCTGCCCCATGTAGAGGGAGAGGCAAAAGTGCCTTTGCCACATGGACTCACCTTTCATAGGGAAAATGCCAGCAAGCTCTGGTTGATTTGAACTATTATCTTTGAAGCTGTGTACTTGACTCTTTGCTGGGCAGGAAAAGGAGCGTTCCACCTCTTCATAAGGGCTGTAACAAACCCACTGTCTTTCTGTGGCAGTGGCCAAATTCCACACACACTCCCCCTTTATGGGGGACACCCAGAGATGGTGTGGAAAAAAGCATCCACTTGCCTCAGGCAGAGGAAGTGTTTGAACCAGAGGTAAACCCCGCATCTCGGTTAAGAGTCAGCAATTGATTAGTAAAAGTATTAGTAAGAAATAAGCATGGGAAAACTCCAGGGGGTTTGTTGAGGGAGCTTTTAAACAGTTCTTAAGCTCAGAATTTCCCTCTCATTGATTTGCCTCTTACCTTAAAATGCTGGAAAAGACAAAAAAAAAAAATACAACAACATTTGTAGTTTTGTTTTCTCAGGTAACTGAATGGATTTCATCTGGGGCCAGTCTAACCCAGGATTTAATTTCATTGGTTTCATATTTGGAGAGAAATAAAGGAACAACCAAAGCACCTCTTGGCCTCAGGTGGGATGCCAGGATCAGGGTGCTTTCTGGTCCACCACAGTTCCCTCTGGTCCCTGATGGTTGCTCCCTATTTCCAGCTGGGCAGAAGGACCCACTCAGAACAGGAATTAGTGACCTGCCAGCCTTTATGTAAATGCTGCAGTCAGTGCACAGCAGCTCCTGGTATGAAACGAGAGAGTGCTGAATGCTGCGGTAATTCAAGATCCACTCCTTGCACTAACAACTCCTTATCACAACTTTTCTGTTAGCCAAGTACCAGCTGTATTTATTTTCATTACATTGATTTAGATTTCTAATAAAACATTGAACGTTAATCACATAAAACTCTGGATGTCTGTTGGTGACCTACCCTCTTCTCCTTGAAGTCAATAGGCAGCGCATTCAACAGCAGCCTGAAGCTCTGGGGAGGAATAATCAAGTTTTAAACATCCCATAAGCCTGGATCTCCAAACACAGTGTCAGCTTTTCAATACGCTTCACTTCTGCCCAGATTCACTTCTTACTTTTTGCTAACTGAAACCAAAGAGCTGCTTTCCAATCAAATAGTCAATATTATCATGGGGAGGTACCAGCCTCTGTGATGACCGCAGTTTTGGTGCCTTGTTCTTCACAAAAGCAGGGGTAGCTTGTGCCTGTGTTTGTGTGTACACCCACACGTAAGCATCTACGCCTCTGTTTCCAATCCATTTCTAGTAGGTGATAAGCATCTTCTCACTCTTCCTATTTTACTGTGCTCTTTAGGTGTCATAACTTGGTTGCTTCATGGTGACACATTCAGATTCTTATTAAATCTATTCATCTATTCCACCTTTCAACAGCACAATATGCAAAAGCAGAGATCAAGTATATAGGAGATGTCTTTTTGTCATAAATCTGTAATATGAGAATAATGTAGTCTCAGAAAGGGAGAGGACATATACTGAAATGTCAGACATGAAAGATTAAAAATTCAGAGTCTAAGTTAAATAGCATCCTTCACATTTGCATCTGCAAGATAAATAAGGAGTTTAATCTTATTTAAGATGTATGCTCCTGGCCTCACTCGCTGAGTATTCAGGAAGTATCTCCATTAGGGAACTTTGTGATGCTCAGACGGTCTCTTTCTGAATTAGGACCAAATTCAAACTTTATAATATAACTTCAGATAGTTTTTCACATATAGGCCTGACAATAAAGGTACTAAAGCTTGTCCTTATGCCTGCTAGAAGCTGCAGCTTTGGAGAACCTGGTTTTCACCTGGGTTTATACTCACATGAGGTCACAGAAGCTGCAGCCTGATCTCAGGTGGGATGTTCTTCTCCAAGATAAGGTGGAACCCTCTGAGCCTGCAGCCCCATCCTCACTCTGCCCACAGCTCAGGGCTGGGAAAACCTGCCGGCAGGAAGGGGTTTGTTCAGGCTGCTCTTACACATACCAACGTGCCAGGCTGCAATAACAATAGTGAAAAACAACCCCAATAAACCCTTGCTTCTTACTGTCACTTTGCTTCTGTTGTCACCCTTGCACCTATTTCCTGGTGTCTGCATATTAAGAAGTATAAGAAGGACTCAATTGTTGACCTAGAAGCACCAACTTAAGAATTAAGTTTCTCACAAACAGACTTTATAGAATCCCAGCCTGATTTGTGTTGAAGGGACCTTAAAGCTCCTCCAGCTCCAGCCCCTGCCCCGGGCAGGGACCCCTTCCACTGGAGCAGGTTGCTCCAAGCCCCTGTGTCCAACCTGGCCTTGAACACTGCCAGGGATGGGGCAGCCACAGCTTCTCCGGGCACCCTGTGCCAGCGCCTCAGCACCCTCACAGGGAAGAGCTTCTGCCCCAGAGCTCATCTCAGTCTCCCCTCTGGCAGGTTCAAGCCATTCCCCTTGTCCTGTCCCTCCATCCCTTGCCCAAAGCCCCTCTCCAGGTCTCCTGGAGCCCCTTTAGGCCCTGGAGCTGCTCTAAGGTGTCCCCTTGAGGAGCCTTCTCTTCTCCAGCTGCCCCAGCCCAGCTCTCTCAGCCTGGCTCCAGAGCAGAGCTGCTCCAGCCCTCGCAGCAGCTCCGGGGCCTCCTCTGGGTGAAAACAACCTACAAAAGTCTGTAGTTTTTTTCTCTCACTGAAGTCAACAGGTGGATCCTGACAATGAACCTTTTCCAGGTAATGAATGAGTGCCAATGAGCAGCAAGCAGGCCGTTTGTTCAGGATTAATAAGGGGAATTAAAAGCCCGTTGGTGTATTGATGGGCAAAGCCAATAGAGGTCTTGTCACGGAGCAGCTTGTGTGTGCAGCCAGAGCACGGCTGTGGAGCAGGACCCGAGTGCTGTTCCAGACAGCAGAGGAGCAGACAGGGTGAGGGCTCTTAATGCCTCCCAACGCGCTTCTGTCCATTAGCTTTGCACAATAAAACTGAAGGAAACCCCAAAGAGCTGCACAGAGAAATGCAGAGCTGGACAAGGCACCAGGAATGCTGCTTGGGAAACACACCCAGAGCTTTGAGGCAGAGATTTTTCTGGAAGGGGTCTTGAGCTACATGGCAAATGCTTTTGGGTTTGATTCCCACTATTGAGATGGAAAAGCAAGTGCAGATTTTTTGAGAGCAGTTGCAATGATCTCACAAGCTCCTAACACCACGGAAGCTTTACCTTCTGCTGGCATCAGCCAAGAAAGCCCTGATCCCCTTTGCCATCTACTTTTTCCTCAGCTATACTCAGTTTCTGTACCAGATCTGACCTGACTTATCAACAGCTAAAGATGAATCCTGAATTGTGCCAGTCTAGAAAGCAGCAGAGAAAAACAAAATAGGCCAAAGTATGAGATTGCTCCGTCTTTGTCACTTGTAAACCACAGAATCCCAGCCTGGTTTGTGTTGGAAGGGACCTTAAATCTCCTCCAGTTCCAGCCCCTGCCCCGGGCAGGGACACCTTCCACTAGAGCAGGTTGCTCCAAGCCCCTGTGTCCAACCTGGCCTTGAACACTGCCAGGGATGGGGCATTTTTTATTTTACATCAAGTGTTATTTCTGTCCATTATAGACATTCAGTAAATGTCTGATCTACACAACTAAATGGATTGTGGCATAAAAACATGCACTGAATTAAGAAGCTCATCACTTCTGGTTTCACTGACATTTTTCACATGCATATGTTTGATCTGGCCAAGAGGCACAAAAGGTGAAAAAATAACTCTTATAAAGCATTTCTTTAGAGTAGCTGAATGCAGGTTTCAGAGGCTGGTTTGTCAGATCCCAACAGGCACCTCACAGCCTTTTGCTTTGGAAAATTAAAACTGGAAATTTGTATTTCCATTTCCAAGAAAGGTAAAAGATGTTTCTTATCCCTTCACCAGCCTGTCCTCCTCTTTCAATACAGCCTAAATACATGCTGGCAACCTCCCATGCAGCCCGAGCAGCAGCAGAAGGAGCAATCCCAGGGGATAAGGGACATCAGTGGGCAGATGCTCCTGTCTGCGTTGCACCGGGTGTCCACAGCAGACATCTGGACCTCCCAGAGTAACTGCCAAGAGAGGGGAAACAGAGACAAAGCAAGTTTTCATACCACAGCCTTATACTTGTGTCCCCTGCTCCTGCTTGGGTGCATCATTAGAGCTTTGTCTGTCACTTGGAGAGAAAAACTCAACCCTTTTGCATAATCTTAAATTAAGATCCAATGTTTATGGATATTCAGTGTAAGTACAACACTGAAATATGTCTGTGCACAGAAACCTTTTGTTCACGAAGTCCTGACAATTAAAATGTGCTAATGACATGCAGATTGTTACAGATTTGCCATGCTGATTTTATGTTGATGGAAGTTTAAATATGCACTGAACTATCAACCAGAGCCAAGGGGGGGATGCTCACACATCGTAACGGCAGTAAGTCGGCTGGGTTCTGATTTTGACATGCCTCCAGTAGAAGTCAGAGCAGCTCTGATACCCATCGCTTGTCTGAATGGAAGCATGTTACAAAGCCAAAATGTTTTATTAAAAGACAAGAGAGAGGCAAAACTAAAACAAAGACTAATTCCAGAAGATAGCCAGAGCTGCAGAGGGACCTGCACTTGCAGCTCTCCTCATTCCCCATGTCTCTACCAGAGGTTCAAACATACTGTGAAAAAGTAAGAACAGAAGTGGATGCATGAGTTCTCCCTGCCCTGGGACTCAATAGACCATATGTTGCATTGATAAGGGGAGGGAGGGTTACTTATTAGCTCTTTCTAAAGTAACTGGCATTCATACTAGTTCTGACTGTGAGGCACCAAAAGGAAATTTCAAGGGCAAGCTTTGACAAATAATTCATTACTGGGTCATTTACAGGCACTATTTGATCATTTCAAGTCATACGTTTCCCTCTTTAAATGAATACATTCAATTGAAAAAATACCTTTTGGGGCTAATGAAGAGGATTCTAAGCCGAGAAACCAAGAATAACACCACTGGGAGCTGCAGGCAGACAGCTCATAACATGTAGAGACAGTGTCCTCATCTTAGAGGATGAGAAGATAAATACAGAGAGAGACAAAAACCTGGGTGAGCAGCCACCAGAGCTCACAAGTGGGTCCCTGGCCCCATAGAGGCCATAACCTCTCTGGTCGGTGTCCAGGTGCTGAACACACCATGATCCTGTTCATAAGTGATGTGTTAAACCTTGGAATCTACTACTCCAGAGAGGTGGCTTGAAACCAGAAGAGATGATGTCTAACAATTACGTGGAAATCTTACAGAATGCATAGAAAAACACTGAGGATTTTGCATAGAAACCAAACAGCTTAATTGTGATGACTTTTTTCCACCAGGTTTTTATCACCTTCTATTTCTTACATGTAATTTCATTAGGGACTTTTCCCAAATTTGCTTCCTTTCCAAACATAAGCCAGAACTCCCATTATAAACCTCTTCATGCCTCAGGAAGGATGGATGGGCTTTAAACAAAGATTTCAAACACTAAGTGCAACTTGAGCATTAGAACACAACGCAGCTTTCATTTTAAGAGGTAGACAGAGCAAGACACTGCATATGTGGGTGTGATCATACATATCAGTGCCCTGAGTGTGCCATTTGTCTTGATGTAGACTGAATTTGCCTGTTAGGGCAGAAACTCAGCCTGTTCTAGTTAACTATGGGCAGTTATGTCTTGGTGAGCTTTGCAAGGAAGGGTGCAACGAGGAACACACCCACTGCTGCTCCATCACCCCTCTGGCACTGGGGAGCATTAAGTGCTCAGCTCACACTGGAAATTCTCCTGAGACACAGAACTCTCCCCAGCAAATACACCAGTCCCCAGGCTGAAACACATCTGTAACCACCACTGGCACTTCCCGCTCATCCTGCTTGCAGTTTTTCAACTGCTAAATTACAGCACTTCTATTCCTAAGGAAATCCTCTCATTTGTACAGTGTTCACCAGACCTCGTGCTCTGCAGTACGATAAAACAGCTGAACAGACCACCTCAGGCAAGCCGCATGTACCCTGTTGGTGTGTGTTTTATCTCTGTTCTGATCCTTTTTTAGTAGGAAATTAGACCAACCCTCCCAGAAATGGTAATTTTTCTCATGTCACTTTTTACTGCTTAAGAATCTTTCTTCCTGCAGGCAAGAATGGATCAGAAACTGCCACAGCTGATTTCAAGCACTTTCATTCTTGGAGGAATAACTCCTTACATTGAACCAACCTCCTCTGATGCTACCCAAACCACAGCTAAACCACAGGTTATTCATTGAGACCCTCACCATGGATTCTGCTTCTTCAGTTCCTATATAGTGTTGGTTAAAAGCAGAGCAATCACACTGTCTGTGCAGCTGGGAGCAACTTGGGAAACCTCTATGTGCAACCCTGCAGAGCAGTAGGTGAACCTGCTGTCTTACTCTCTCACATGCACACACCTCACCAATCATCCTCCATAAGAATAAACCCCAAACTTGCAAGTTGTATCCCTCTTTGCTCCATCTCTATGTCACTCGCTCCTCCAGGGTGACTTTGACACAAAGCCGCATCCCCATTTCACTGCTAGTAAGGAGGTGAGCCCTTTAGGGGAAAGTCTTTCCTTTACCAAAACCCATCCTGGTTTGTTGTAAACCAATACTGGTTGTTGGCTGTAAACAAATACTGGTTTACAAAAACAATATCTTACTACTTGTCCTCTCCTTTTACAGAATACTACTCTTCTCCCAGGTGGGAAATCCGCTCATGCTGCTTTTTGCCATTCAAGGTCCCTACAGAGTCTAAAAGGGAGAGAGACGGCAATATGCAAGAAAAGGCAAAGGAGCTGGTGGAGCCCATACCCTGCCGTGATGACCATGCACAGCTTACCAGGCAAGAGGAGACAGTGAGTGATGCTGTCCATCATCCCCCCTGCTTGAGGGAGGGGACAGCACACACACAGCCTCTCTGGAAAATGCTTCTGGGGTAGCTCAGACATTCCTGGAACCCAGATTTGGACTTAATACTGAAAGCCATTATATACTTCTCTATATAACTGTAACCCATGAGACTGCTAATCAGTATGTTAATCTTCACTGCCTGCAAAATAGACAACCCACATCCTTCAGAGAGAACTGATCCATCAAAATAAATCCTCAGCCACCCTGCGCAGCGATGAGTCAGAGCAAAGGAGGAAGAACCGAGGGAAGAGATGTACAGGGGAGACCTCGTAACAGTCTTCCAGTACCCAAAGAGGGGTTTTACAGGAAACCTGGAGAGGGGCTTTGGACAAGGGTTGGAGGGACAGGACAAGGGGAATGGCTTGAACCTGCCAGAGGGGAGACTGAGATGAGCTCTGAGGCAGAAGCTCTTCCCTGTGAGGGTGCTGAGGCGCTGGCACAGGGTGCCCAGAGAAGCTGTGGCTGCCCCATCCCTGGCAGTGTTCAAGGCCAGGTTGGACACAGGGGCTTGGAGCAACCTGCTCTGGTGGAAGGTGTCCCTGCCCATGGCAGGGGTTGGGACTGGGTGAGCTTTAAGGTCCTTTCCAACACAAACCACTTTGGGAGTCTACAAAGAGGTCTCCAGCTTGGTCTGTAACTGCTATCAGAGCTCATAGAACCTCATTCCTTTCTAGAGAGCACCCAAGATAAAAAGTCTTACACAAAGTGGGGGAAGGAATAAGTGGAAAATTTCCCATGCTTCAGGATCTGATGGCAAAAAGAAAATGACTTTGAGAAGTACTTGCAGTTGAACTGATTAAGAAGCAATTTGTTTCCCTAATTATTTGTAAATAATAAATGGCTAAATACCTCATTTTATAATAAAGCAGCTAATTCTCAGTTCTCTGCTTGATTTGTAGATCAACAGATTTGTTTGAAGCAATGTGTCAATGTTTTACTCTCAATAAATAATTTTACACATACTGTCTCCTTCAAAGACAGAATCCAAAGTCATCAAGGGAAGAAACAACCAATAAACCCACAGGAAGCCACATACAAGCTATGCAGATCAATGCAGTTCACTGAGGATAATGGATTTACACGGGCCGGGACCTGACCCAGCAGTGGGGCTGACTGCTCTCCCTTGTGTTCACACCAGAGTTCCCCTTAGTTGCTGTGGTTTCACCAGCCAGATCAGGCAGTTGTTCACAGTTTGACAGAGAAGGTTCCTCCTCTTCCTCTGCACGATGCTGGCCTGAGCCTGTGGTCCTCATCCCCAAGCCAGGTCATTCCCCATGTCCCCAGGGACCAGATCACAGACAGGAGCTGGTGCTTCCCCCAGACTACACAATGTGCAATGCTGCATCCAAAGAGAGGGTTGGTGCAATACCCTAAGGGACAGAAGAAGCAGCTTTTAGCAGAAATCTCTCTATAGCAGTTGATATACTGAGATTTTATGGCTGTAAGAAAGTTCCCTCAATGGTGGCATTACAGTTTACAAGCCACAAGCTCCCCATTAAATTTCCTTGACAGGAAGATTCCGTTATAGGACTTGGAATAGGAAAGGCAATCTGTGCCCTGATCTGTGGGCTTACTCATGGCCACACATGATGGACAGGAGAAGAATGGCTTTGCAGGGCCCAAGATGCCGCGGAATTATAAAACTTACTTCCAGTTATCACTAAAACTACTTAGCACTAAGTCCATACCAAAAGCCAGCAAAAGCACATCAACATTTGACTTCTATTGCCCATAATATGTGGCAGGGGTCAGTCACCACTCAGAATGGTATCACAGGGAGGGGAGGGCTGAAAATGTAGGATATGGAACTAAAAGCGAGGAAGACCATCCAAAAACATCTCAGAAAACAAGTATGAGCTGTTTTCTCAAGCAGAGCCTTCTTTTGAGCAGTACTGTCTAGAAAAGAGTCCATATTATGAAAAATCTCAGATATCTTTCCAGATTTACCAGACGGGGATCTTTGAAAAGATCTATGCTAGATTTGCTCCTTGGTTGCTAGTAATCATTTTGATAGTTGCAAGCCTGCAGAATCAGAAAACAAGAGATTGAGTCATACCTGCAGTCTATAAGGCAAGTTCTACACCCACAGTGATACCAGAATGCCTAATGTGAATTTATGTTCTCAGAGCAAGCAGCTCCCAAATTGCTTCTAAATCGACAGGATTACAGTTCCATCTGAAAACTTGAAATCTTTATTTAAGGGCATATTTTGCCCATTAGGAAAAAAACACCTGATGTCTCCGTGTGAGGAACAAAGGGAACTTTGGGTTAAGAACTGGAAAACTGTGTTTGAAGGTCAAATCAAACCACACCAGAAGGTTTAAGTCTGAATGGTGAGTTTAACCGGTTCATTCATTTTAAGCTACACACCAACCCAGCATTGTATTTAATATAACAGCTACCCACTCGCCCCATGACCAACAAAACCTGCTTCCTGGTTGGCTTCTACCATCAATATTACTTGTAGCATCTTCTAACTAATGTAAAACTGAATATGAATTTTAACACTTAGGGAGGAAAAAAAGTAGACTTATGTGGAATTCCGATCCGCTGCCAAGAGCTGTTTCACTGGTAGCATGCAAGTTTAATGAGGGGCTGTGATAGCTGGAAGCTTGGAGCTCTAAGAAGGCTTGAATTTTAATTGTTAGTTACTCAACAGAGCTGGGCACACATTAACAAAAAGCAATTCCTCCTGACACCCCAGCCCTGCAGAGCACAAACGGGGATGAATGGGGACGTGAAATGACAGAACGTGAACTGTGCGGAGTCAAAGTGAAGTTTTTCATTGCAAAAAGGTGGAGTCAAGGTTTCAAAGTGCAGGAAACACAGGGATAGTTAAAGCTGAGGCGCCGACCTTCCAACCGGTGAACCCTGTAAAGCCACAGGAATAATGACAGGCTGGCTGGGATGGGACCTGACCCGGCCGAGGGAAGCCTTGGCCATGTGAGGTTGCTGTGCCCTCGTGCGCAGAAAGAAGTGTTTGAGCCAGGAGTGGGAGCTGGGATGGGATAGGAACAGGACAGGGATGGGGTAGGAAACAGGGCCGTGGGGTGCTCATCCCTCACAGCTTAGAAAAATAGTCCCTACAAGTCTTGTATTGAAAATGGAATGGATTAATGAGATTCTCCTCTGGTCTAACATGGGGCAGAGCTGAACTCCTGCGTGAACCACTCGATTCCAGGTATCTTCCAGGAAGCTCCAAAGGTCCTGCTTTTGAAATGGGAAGATTTGATCATTTCCAGGAGAGATCAGCAGATAAGAAGCAACTGTTCTCAGTGGCACTTTGCAAGTTCCCCAAGCTAAGCCTCCCGAGGAGAGCTTCTATATTTAGATCTGTATCTGAATGTATGTATAATTAAGTGCCTTACTACATTATTCAAAGAAATAGGCAAATTAGGTTTACGTGCAGTGCATTTTATAGGCTCTGATTTGAAAAATATGGTTGGGAAAATTCGTAGTGGGCCACAACTGTTCCGGGATGGAAATCAGCCAACCCATAACCTGGAACAAACTTCACCAAAATAAGCACAGGAATTACTACAGCCTCTGTATTTGCACACAACTGGAACTAAAAGGATACCTGACACAGAGGGAATAACTAGCATGTTAGTTACAGTCTCAATACTACTTAAAAGTTGATTGTCCTAATATCAGTTTGTCTTAGCACAAGAATCACCTAATTATCTAATAACTATGTGCAGAATTACTTCTAGTGGGTACTGTGTCGTATGCAAATCAAGCCTGTTAGTGGTTTTTCAGTGATAGCATTCAAAATAATGATATTCTTCATAGAAACATCCACTGAACATTCCTGAGCAAAATGGGGTTTTATAAGAAAGCCAAAAAATTGTGTTTTCTTCCTCGTTCAATATGCAACAAACACCTGCAGGAATATGTTGCTGAGAATCTGATGTGCAGCCACACAGAGCAGACTTCCATTAACAGTTGTACCATTACCCACTAACCCAAAACTGACACCGACTTTCCTGGGGCATTTGCAGAACTGTGGTTTACATCCCATGATCAGAAAATGCATATTACAATATCTTTCTTCTATTTTCTGTTCATAGCAAGTGAGAAAGCCTTTCCAATTCATTAAAGAGCTCGTTTGTCACATTCCTTTTCGATTAACTCTGCCCCTTTATTTTCCACATTCAATCCATTTCTGAAAGGTATTGCTCTCCATTAACTCAGAATCTGCACCTGCCTGTTCCAGGACTAATCCTGACCCCGCTGGTGCTACCCACAGGAAGGAAAAAAGCAACATTTTCCTAGTCCAACCCTCCTCCATTACCCACACCATGTAGTTCTCCATGCTGAGACACTACCAACCCCCATTGCAGAAGCATCAGCCAGAGGATCAGGTCCCACACACCCAAACCTGCCCTCCCAAAAGTGAGTATTTCACACACACTGTCATGGAAAAGGCACAACCTCCGTGTGCACAGCCCCTGATTTGCTTTGAACAGACAGGGATGTGCTTTATTAACTCCATGGACACGAAATGTCCCAAAGACCCAGGTTTGGTAAAAGCAATGTGCTGTTCACAGCGCAGCACTGAAGCAGGTTGCTCTGTGCCATGTGGCATAGAGTGCGGTGGCTTTTAGTGCTTTTAGCTCATACACATCATGTCACAACACCAAGAGGACAGAAGAAGTGAGAAAACCCCAGGAAACGTCCCCCTCACACTGCAGAGGAACAGTTTCCTGC